>NC_140583.1:584291626-584453742 GCF_964204655.1 Triturus cristatus | reverse complement strand
CTCAGAACTGAATGATTCCAGTGTCTCGCTTTTCTAAAGTGGGATGTTGAGGTCTCCACAGGGCAGATGAAGATGGCAAAATGTGGCATGAATGAAAAATAAAAACAGATTTATGCTCCTTAGAAATTGACAAAGACCCCCAACAAGACCTTTCACTTCTCTTCTACCCTCAGTGGGATGTGGTCAGACCTTTACTTTTTACTCTTTAACTTTCTGAGGCAGAGCATACATATTGGCTCCTATATGCAAACCAAGAGAAATATATTTATTGTGCTTGGAGTGTATAAATATTTTAAGTTATGTTGTGATGTATGTTTCCTTCAAAATGTAGAGACCTCATGCATTTGTTAGGTGTAATTAATAGGCAAATACTACCTTCATATAATGTTGATTACAATCTTGAAACAGTTTATATCAGTTCAGAGATAGTTCAGAGATATCTCTCTTACTTTTGTCATTTAGAAACATGATATACATTGGCTTACGTCATTCTTTCCCTATAGCCGTGTAAAGCCGACATTTGAATATTTCATCCTGGGAATAAAAGATGTGATATTAACACAGACAGTGTACAGCATATTAATGTGTACACAACAGACAAGTACTAACCTTGCTGCAACACTGGTCCCCTGTTTAAGTCGAATAGGCAAAGCTTCTGAGTTATAGTTTATACCTTTGTACCAATCTCACTACAGCTCACTTGGTTGCCCACATTGATATAGCCCAATTGTAGATGCGAGCCTGCAATCCCTGCATCAAACCCAGCCTAGAGCTTCCTTATAACTGACGTGTAACATCTCTAATTGCAGGTAAAATGAATGATGCGGCTGTGCAACTGTAATAAGTTACTACAGCTGAATGTTGTGTCATAAGTCAAGCAGCCAAGGTGAAAGTCAGGTCTCAGAGAATAACTGCAGATGTATTTTGAACAACAAAAATTAGAACTGTCTTTTGTTCTCATGATCTGTTATTCTAAAATGAACAGTTGATAAGCAGAATGGAGATATTTATTGCAACATGTTTATTTTTTGCTTGTTACAGGAAAATTCTGTCTGCATGTTTCTACACGTTCTGAGCTACAACTTTTATTTAATATGACTTACAATAAATTAAGTGCTTTTTGGAAGAGTGATGGTGTCACTATGCATTATAAGGAAGAAAATACCCTCTGCTGTAGGATTAAAGAATTTTGCAACTCACACTGGAGTGATGTGACCTGATACAGAAACCCGACTTTTGGTCTCATTCCTCGATATGATCATAGAAATCATTAGTAATTGGAATATCCTATAATACATAGCTGGCAGTACTTTATCTGTTATATATTAATGCATTCTTAATATAGTACGGCCCATATGCAATCGATGTGTTCATGTCAAACGCCTGACCCATTGATGAAGAATGCCTCCTAGGTAGGTGAGGGTTCTTGCTCCCTGAAAAAGGTAATCCAAGTGAATCCTGTGGAAATAACATAACAGTATTTTCTTTGTTTGCCTCTCTACCTCTAAACCAGGATAGGGATCTCCTGAGGAAAGTCACTTTTTTTTTTGTTTTTTAGTGCCGAACCCTTGCCAGTGGGCTAAAACATCTAACAGTGCTCCATCACTAGACTTTTTGCATGATAAAAACATTTTGATCACAGAATAATCGGTCATTTATCAGACAGGCCCATTTTTCTGTATGAGAGTGTAGTACACCAGGACCAGCAAACAAATATAGTCAATGAATTCTATATTGAGGAGTGCTGACATACAAATGAGCGCTCCTGCAAAAAGTGTTTTCATGCTGTACCAAATTAATAGGATCTTTAGCCAATCACATTTTGGAATATTCTATACGGGTCATAAAGACTGAAAACGAGCCAGCATTTCATATGCCAATTCCATTCTGGTGCATGATACATATGTGTGCCACATACTCAGTCGGCTTTCCGTGTTACCAGGGGATGAGCAGCTAACGTCATTTTAATATATCTGTTCAACCAATGATTGGGATTCACCGTCAACAGACAATTTATATGAGATGGAATCATTTACCAGGTAAAGCAAAATAGAAGGTCCTTCCTGTGGCATGCTATGGCCAATGGAAACAGAGCTGTGTATTGAAAAAGGGTGGCATTCCCACCTAGTAAAGGCCACAAGGTGACTAAGCTCACAACTTCAGCCTTCAGACACAATAACCTAACTAGGATTAGTCTGAAATTTATTCTAGGACTGGCCTGGTAAAAACAGCTATTTCCATCATACTGGAATATCACATAAATACATTGTTTGACATGGAATTAAGCAGATCATGAGAGATGGGGAGTTTCCCAATTCCTTCCAGCCATAAAACTACTTAAACAATACTTACAAATGCCAAAAAGGAAAAAGGGAACTACAGAAACAAAGGGAGCCAAAAATAGAGAAACATATAGGGCCTCATGTAGGTAGCCAAATACCGGTCGGTAACGGCCGATTTTCGGTAATTATACCGTTACCGACCGGTATTTTGGCTTTTGGTATGTAGGGGGTGAATTTCTGTATTCGGAATTTACCGAATCGGTAAAATTACCGAATCGGTAAATTTACTGATTCGGTAAATTCCGAATACAGAAATCAGATGTAGGGGGACTGTGTGGGTGTTGTTTCGAGTCGGTATTTACCACCAACTAATAGTTGGTGGTAAATAAAGTATGGATGAGTAAAAGCATTTAAAAGCGCTTAGAAGTGTGCACATGTGGCAGACATACATGCCCTTAGGGCATGTATGTGTGCCACATGTGCACACATGGCCGAATCAGGGGTGCAACAGGGTGTCAATGTGACACCCTGCCACCCTTGCATGTGCTCCCCCATTACCGAATCGGTATTTACCGATTCGGTAATGAGGCATACCTTCCCCTCAATGGGAAGGTAGGCCTCATTACCGAATCGGTAAATACCGATTCGGTAATTACCGACTCACTCCGATTCGGTAACATTTACCGAATTTTTACCTACATACACTTTACCGATTCTTAAATATCGAATCGGTATGATTCGGTATTTTAGAATCGGTAAAGTGTATGCCACCTACATGAGGCCCATAGTGTGAAAAAGAAATATAAGTCTATCTCATAATAATGATTATATTAGTGTTTACTCTGCTTACATCATTATTTATTAGACTTTTTCTGCCACCTGCTTGTGAGTATTCTGTTTTACCTTCAGGTTCCCAAACAATCTTATGTTGGAGTGTTGTTCCCTGTTTTCATGGTCATCAAGCAGGTATTATTCCATGTTGAGCTTGTTTTCTTCAAGTCTCTGTTGCCTCAGATTTGTATAACCAGAACCAAGAAAACATACAGCAGTCAACACCCTCCTAAAGAAACCCCCAGCTGACCCTATCAAACTGGCCAATAACTGACCGATATCCATTACACAGCCAAAGTCCTTGAAAAACACATCAATTAACACTTCTCTGTCCACCTCGTCAAACAACAGCTTCTCTACACCATGCAATCAGGATTCAGACCCTATCAAAGCATGGACATCGCTTTAATAGCAGCATCTGATGACATCCTGTTTATAGTCGACATCGGGAACCACAGCCCTCATCCTCCTAGACCTATCAGCAGCAGATCGGCACAGTTAGGCTGTCATTATGAGTTGGGATATTTCTTATGGAGCGATAACGCCTGGCACAATTCCACTACTCCTAAATTCCACATCTCTCTGGGACTGGAATCTTTGAGAATTGATAATGCCAAGCCCAAAGACACAGGACCAAACTTTGCTGTACTAGAGCCATGGCCAGCAGCACAGATCAACCCCTAACCAATCTCTGCAGAAGCACGGAGGAGGAAAGACAATGCTCTCACTAGCCAGATAGAAGCCTGTCCAAACCTCTCAGTACCCCACCCTCCCTCAACACATGATCCTGAACCCTCCCACTGACACTTTCCGCCTGCTCAGCACAGGCAGAAAAGGTCAGCATTACTTTTACTTTACCTGACTAGGGAAAAACTTCCCAGTAAAGGTCTTGGTATTTCCGGGGCAGAGCAGTTGTTCCCCATTCATCTGGTAACACATTACCATACATGGCAGTGCAGCAGAAAGGCTTGCTGTGCTGCCGTGCATCAAAATCTTGCAAATGAGGCCTGTAGTCTCTTACCATACCCTAAAAATGAGCATTGTCTTTGCCAACCAAAGTAACAAATATTCACATGCGCTGGCACCCACAGTAATCTCATCTATGTGGCGTCTACCACTGCACTTTTGTATGCACCATCTGCAGACACCCATCTGCAGACATCGAGGGGCATATTTACAAGTACATATTTACTAGTGACGTTCTGGTGGCAATATCCCCTTTTCCTTATTTACAAAGCAGCGTTAAGCCACTTAACATAGCTTATCGCCACCTTGTAAATAAGGTCCCTTTTCACGCTTCACTTAGCGTGAAAGGGGCGTGGAAACGGTGTTGCAGTGGGGGTTCCACCACAACACCCATTGTTTTTTTACGCTGCCCCAGATCTACAAAGATGGGGCAGTACCAAATACTAAGACAATGTAAAACCTGGTCTTAAGATGGCGATACAAGGATAAATGATTAATTTCCCCTCATATGTTGCTCTTTCTATGTGTGCTGCATTTATAGAAACAGCAAATCGCCAGCAGGCACCCAACATGGCGCAAGAGTGCCTGCGCTGGCGCAAGAGTGCCTGCGCTGGCGCAGGCAGCTTTTTTAGCACCAGCGCTAGTGAAAATGCAGGGGTGCCCTGTATTTTTGTCAATACGGTGCATCCCTGCGTTTAATAAATGTCAGAATGCAGCTTTACCAATTTTGGAGTAACATCGTGCTCCAACATTTTATTGTAAATCACCCCCCCCCCCCCCCTCAACTGTCCATGACCTGTGTGTACGCCCTTGTTGCCAGAGACATCTTAAAGATTTTGGGGGCCCTGGGTGTAATGATGAGAATACATGGAGAAGTACTTCAAGGTGATTTATTCTCAGCTGGAACACAGATACACGAGGTTGTAAACTTCCAACAGCCCCTTTGCTCAGCCTGCTTCCAAGTACGTCACAGAAAGGAACCCCCCTTACTTGGAAACAAGCACGAGCGAGACCTTCAAATAACAAGCATACAATGTTGAAAACATTCCTAAGCGCGAGCTGAACCGGAAACAAGGCGCGAGCTGAGTGAAAACTAAGCATTAACACTGTTAAAGAACATAACACTGGGCCAAACATAATTTGAGGGCCTCTCCTCTAAACAACTCTAAATTTATTATCCATTTTCAGCTCATTCAAGGTCTCATCATTGACATTCCTCTTCGTTGCCCCCCCCCCCCCCCCAAACCTTTACAGGGACCCCAGTCCTTCAGGGGACCCCCATTCAGTGCAAAGCCTTTGAATAGCTATGAGATGTTGGCGGCCTTGGGGCCCCTTTTCAAATTGTGCAGGGGGTCCCATCATGTTATTGTTATTCCACTGTCTCACTGTCTGGGACTGTCCTGAAAACTTAATGTTGGGGCCCTTAGAAAGGCTTGGGCCCTGGGCCAGAGCCCACTTTGCCCAAAACGTCTCTGTTTGTTGGGCATGCATCCGAACTCCTGCTGTAGTGCGCTCTTGCATAAACTTACACTACTAGTGTAGTCTTTACACATATAATTCCAGCTGTGCACTTTCCGTGTCTTAATCCCGATTTACCCACATACCTTGACTATCTCACAGAACTCTCCCGGCTGACTCCTAGACACCCTTTTGACATCTGCCTGCCCACGCGATAGCTGTGGTAGCAAGCACAATATGAAAAGCTTGAGGCAGCAAGAGACATAATGAGCTGCCTCGAACGGAATTCTTACCATAGGGGAGCTGGACAGTAAGGATAAAAATAGCACAGTGTAATGTCATGAATGATTCGACGGCTGCTGTCAGCGGTGATAGCACAGTAGTGCACAGTTGCCATTTATATCGTGCATTTCTGTTTGCACACCTATAAACACCCTTGTGCATGAAATGTCCTGACATTCAAATCAATGCATATTGTGTGCGAGTGTACCATAATTGTTCGAAATTATACTTTCATGACTGACACAAAAAATAAACAGGCCTGGTGTATAAAGTTGAGTTGCCTCTGGCGACATCCGTTAGTAATGCGGGTCCTGGGTATGTGTTTCTCACTATGACGTAAGATGAGTAATTATTGCTTGGAGTCCCAGGCCTGTCCTCGCTGGATACGAAGGTGCGTGGGTCGCGCGAGCCGCAACGTCTGGCATGCCTGCTGCCACGTGATTGGTTCAACGTGGTGTGTTTCTTACACCCCTGTGACATGAGCTCCATAATCTGGGAGGCCTTTCACTTTGACACTTAGCCTTCGGCATTTACCTTTCTTCATTCAGCTCTGCTTGTTACCTGGGCAATCAGGCCTGCTTTCTGTTGTAAAACAAGTGCTGGGCTGACGGTGCAGCACGGAAGTTACACGACGTCCGGTTGAAAGCTTGTGTGCTCCGTCGATCACCAGGGACAAAGGATCCACAGAGGCTGGCTGCACTGGGGATCATTGGAGGTGTGCTGGGTTACATTTGAGCACATTTAGAGCACCAGGTGAATTCAATTCCAGTGATATTTATGTCGCTGGATCGTGAAAAACACGAGATAAAGTGCCCTGTAGAAAGATAAGTGAGCAAGGGGGAAGGTGACAAGTGTGGTGGTCGCGCAGGTAGCCTTCAAAGAAAAACAGACCCCACTGTCTACACTATACTGATTTCGTTAGGCCCACGATTGGGTCACATTAATAGAGAAGAGCCCGGGGCCAAGGCAGACTCAAAGGAATCAGAAGAACAAGGGGAATAAAAGGAACATATTTTATTTAAACAACAATATTTAAGATGATAGTCTTTGCCTGAAAGATAAACAATATAGCAAACAGTTTATTTTAGATATAAACGAAAGTCCCACACAAAAACACAAACATACATACACTCATTCAAACAACACGTTCATGTATATGACAGAACTAATACATGTAAACACATTATACATGTTACTTTTGCCAATAAAGTTAAAAATCGCATCAGCAATGTAGAAATTCAAAGAAATAACAATTCAAATAGGCTCGTGCATTCCCAGTTTGTAGGGGTAGATAGATTCTTTCAATGAGCCCAAAATGGCAGAGGCCAACGCACGTTTCGGTGTAAGCTACACCTTCATCAGGGCAACGACGATGTAAGGCGTGTGGGACAACACAGAAGAAGCTTATTATGGGATCGTAAACAAGGAGGGAAAATAACAACACATCAGCGAATTAACGTTTATACTATTTTGACAAAAACATTCTAGTCAGTATATATTTACATCAAAGTGTTTCTTTCAGTGCTAACTAAGATAGACCAGTAGGATAAGGGGATAACATAAGAAAAAAAGGGGAAATAAGATTCTACAATTAGAGTCCAAAAGGCCCAAGGTCATGATGATATATAGGTAACATAGAGTCGAACTGATAGGTGGCTTTGAGATGGAAGAGAACGAGGTGCACCCTGGGAGATAAGGTCTAGACAAAGGCAATCAAGATTTCAACAAAAAAGTAGATACGCACCCGTGATACGGAAAACAGTGGAGTCGAAGACGTGCAGATATAACTAACCACTCACCAAGAGATAAAACAGAGAATGAAAACAGAAAAGCGGGAGGGATTTTTTATATATATAGAGCCCAAGATATGAACAGATAAATTTAGAGGGAGACAATACCTTTCAATCCAAAGTACTGTTTATAAATCAGCTCTTCTGTAGGATATAGAAGAGACAATAGGTGTGCAACAAGAGGGACACATCAGTTCTATGAAAAAAAGGAAAGGAAGACGAAAAAAATACAATGGTGAAAACTGCCCTTGTGGTCAATAAAAACGATGCAGGCAGGCGAAATGAATACAGAAACTAAGGCTCTCAGATAAGGAGCAATGTACAGTATAGGGGTGGCTTACCCAGGGTATAGTCCAATCAAATGTAGTCCGGAGTCAGTAGGCGGCTACTACACAAAAGTTATTAGAACCATCCGCGATAAAGGGTCCTGGACATGACAGATATATAAATCTCAGGCTATTGAGATCATGCACAAAGGATTTTTTCTGAGGAGAAAAGAACAATAATGCGGGGTAGGGTCAGCTGAAATAGAAGTAGGCACTATTATACATGAAAGTATTGATTAAGGGTACTGCGCTTATCCCACCTATAGCAGGCCGTCAGGCCGGGCGGTAAGTTAGGAAAACACCGCAGACAGATTCTTGTAAACGCGGCTAATCTTGGGAGGGTGAAGCAAATATCAAATTCGTCCGTGGGATGTATGGTCTGGAGGAAAGAAGAAAGGGAAAATCTATTTCAGACGCTATATGAAACTGGCAGGCAAATGGGTAGGTGCAAAGACATCCCAACTAGAATCAAACAAACTTAAAGAAAAATCCCAATGGGGTGTGACGGAGATAGGGGGAGTCAGCGGCTTTACGACGAACCCAAAACATAAGTAAGACTTCAAAGATGGGAAAGCAGGAACAAAGAGGAGGGTATGAATGAGTCCAAAAACTGCCAGCACACTCGGGACTACAGTTAAACAAAATAAATGAGAACAACGGGGTATCTTACCGTTGACGAACACGAAGCTTAGGCAGGATAAAGCTCCGGCAAGATAATGGCAACAGTGGCGTATCCTGATAGCGCAAGAAATATAGACCAGCCAATCCAGTATTTAAATACAGTCTGACCAATTCCAAGGCCGAGAGAGTAATATCTCGCGAGAATACCAAGGGTCGAGAAATAAAGAAGGGCTTAAGGAACAAGGTTTTGACAGCCGACAATGAAGGCGGCCATATTGGAACAGGACAAAATAAAAAGGGTATGTAGAATGTAACTTTATCTGTAAATCCAATCTAGTTCTGCAGACAAAATAAAAAATAATAAAAAATGAATAATGAATAATGAATAAATAAAAATATATATGCCCACACTATTCAGAGTAGAATATCCAGATGGGTGTATATAATAGGAGGGTAACTGGGGTTTAAGGGGCGGGGGGGTGAATGAAGGGATCAGTCTCAATAAAGATAGTCAAAACAGAAAGTTTACCTAGATCGCAGTTTGACAAAAGATTAATAGTCTTAGGGTGAACAAAAGCGAGCAGTCGGACAAATAAGGAATCCCGGAGTGCTAGCTCAGGTAATAGCGTTTTCCCTGGGGCAGGTCTCGTTAAGACCCTGGGCAACAGAGTTCAGATAATAGATCCAGAAGACTTCCCTCTTCTTTCTCAGGGTCGTAGGGTCCTTGCCCACAGGGATACGTATTTTTTCCAGGATGACCCATTTGAGATCTTGTTCTGAGTGGGCAAAGCTGGTCCAGTGGGAGACTAGAGGGGCCCCTGATTTTTTCAAGCGAATATTAGATTTGTGTTCACCAATCCTCAGGCGGCATTCCCTGCCAGTTTCCCCAATATAGGTAAGATCGCATGGGCAAAGAATCGCATAAACCACGTTAGCGGTTCAACAGTTTGTCATGTCCGTCAGTTTAATGGTTCGTTTGTTGAAGTTAAGATTTTGTTTGACCAAGGCGTTGGGACATGCTTGACAGGATCCACAACGATGATTACCTGTGATGGGGGGTAAGCCAGTGATGGATATTTGGCGGAGGGGAGAAGAGGGTTCTGGTAGTTTGCCACGGACAAGGTGGTTCCTAAGGTTTTTGTTCCTTCTGAACGCAGAAAGAGGTTTGGATAGTCGATCATTATCACCCATGTTTAGGAGATACCAAAGGGAATTGATGACCTGACGGATTTTATGATTGATGTTTGAATGCCGAGTAACGCAAACCAGTCGATCTGTGACTTTGTCTTGTTTTTGTTGGAACATAGTGTCACGGTTATAATACCTGGCTCTCTTCAGAGAGTTCTTCACCAGTATGGGGGGATAGCCCCTCTTCAGAAGTTTAATTTTCAGGATGTCAGCCTGGTAGAGGAAATCCTTGGCCTCAGTACAATTTCTTCGAAGTCGGAGAAATTGGCTGAAAGGGATACCCTCTCTTTGGCAGCGAGGATGGTAGCTGTCAAATTGGAGCAGCGTATTCCTGGCGGTAGGCTTGGTGTATAGGGAGACAAGTAGGTGATTATCTTTGTGCTCTACCCATACATCAAGAAATTCAATCCTGTTGTTACTAGAATGAACCGTGAATTTCAGATTTTCATCAGCTAGGTTGATCCATTGAACAAAATCATCAAGGGAAGTCTGGTCACCCTTCCAGATGAAGAAAATATCATCTATGAAGCGTGACCAGGCATATATATTCTCGAAAAAAGGGGCGATCTCGTTGTAGATGTTGGTTCTTTCAAACATCCCCATATATAGACATGCCACACTAGGGGCACAGGCTGCCCCCATGCTGACTCCCTGGGTTTGTTGGTAGAATTCGTTGTTAAATTCAAAATAATTTTCACCCAGTATGATTTTCAGACATTGAAGAATGAAGGGGGCGTTGGTAATGTCAGGTTCTGAGTTTAAAATTTCTTGAATAGCTGATAGGGCTCCTTCTTGCGGGATGTTCGTATATAAGGATTCGACATCCATATTAGTAACCAGAATCTCCCTGTCACTGTGGTAGTCCAAGTTCTCAATCTTGGCGATGAAATGGCCTGTGTCCTTTACATAGGATTCCAGGTTGGCGACCAACGGTTTTAAAAACTGGTCGACATATTTGGAGAGGGGATCCGTAGCCGCCCCAATGGTGGAAACAATGGGTCTTAGGGGGGGATCAAACGCGTTTTTGTGGGTCTTGGGCACCCCATAAACGATAGGCAATCGGGTATAGAGGGGAGTAAGGAACTCAGCTTCCTTAGTACACAAATACCCTTCATCAACAGCCTTGCGTACCATAGTCAAGATGCGGTGTTTCAGAGCTGGTTCAAGATTGGTGGTAATATGTTTATAATGTTGGATTACTGATAAAAGATTGTTCATTTTATCAATATAGGTGGGGGTGTCAAAAATGACAATTCCACCACCCTTGTCACAAGGTTTGATGGTCAGTTGTTTATCGTCTCTAAGTTTATGGAGAGCCTCGTTCTCTTCTTTGAAGAGATTGGCAGACGGTTTGGGAACATATTTTAAGGTCTGTTGAATCTTAGTCAAAACTGCCTTCTCAAAGATGTGGACATCTTTGAGAAGGCAGTTTTGACTAAGATTCAACAGACCTTAAAATATGTTCCCAAACCTTAGAGACCAATCCTGAACCAGCTCTGAAACATCGCATCTTGACTATGGTATGCAAGGCTGTTGATGAAGGGTATTTGTGTACTAAGGAAGCTGAGTTCCTTACTCCCCTCTATACCCGATTGCCTATCGTTTATGGGGTGCCCAAGACCCACAAAAACGCGTCTGATCCCCCCCTAAGACCCATTGTTTCCACCATTGGGGCGGCTACGGATCCCCTCTCCAAATATGTCGACCAGTTTTTAAAACCGTTGGTCGCCAACCTGGAATCCTATGTAAAGGACACAGGCCATTTCATCGCCAAGATTGAGAACTTGGACTACCACAGTGACAGGGAGATTCTGGTTACTAATATGGATGTCGAATCCTTATATACGAACATCCCGCAAGAAGGAGCCCTATCAGCTATTCAAGAAATTTTAAACTCAGAACCTGACATTACCAACGCCCCCTTCATTCTTCAATGTCTGAAAATCATACTGGGTGAAAATTATTTTGAATTTAACAACGAATTCTACCAACAAACCCAGGGAGTCAGCATGGGGGCAGCCTGTGCCCCTAGTGTGGCATGTCTATATATGGGGATGTTTGAAAGAACCAACATCTACAACGAGATCGCCCCTTTTTTCGAGAATATATATGCCTGGTCACGCTTCATAGATGATATTTTCTTCATCTGGAAGGGTGACCAGACTTCCCTTGATGATTTTGTTCAATGGATCAACCTAGCTGATGAAAATCTGAAATTCACGGTTCATTCTAGTAACAACAGGATTGAATTTCTTGATGTATGGGTAGAGCACAAAGATAATCACCTACTTGTCTCCCTATACACCAAGCCTACCGCCAGGAATACGCTGCTCCAATTTGACAGCTACCATCCTCGCTGCCAAAGAGAGGGTATCCCTTTCAGCCAATTTCTCCGACTTCGAAGAAATTGTACTGAGGCCAAGGATTTCCTCTACCAGGCTGACATCCTGAAAATTAAACTTCTGAAGAGGGGCTATCCCCCCATACTGGTGAAGAACTCTCTGAAGAGAGCCAGGTATTATAACCGTGACACTATGTTCCAACAAAAACAAGACAAAGTCACAGATCGACTGGTTTGCGTTACTCGGCATTCAAACATCAATCATAAAATCCGTCAGGTCATCAATTTCCTTTGGTATCTCCTAAACATGGGTGATAATGATCGACTATCCAAACCTCTTTCTGCGTTCAGAAGGAACAAAAACCTTAGGAACCACCTTGTCCGTGGCAAACTACCAGAACCCTCTTCTCCCCTCCGCCAAATATCCATCACTGGCTTACCCCCCATCACAGGTAATCATCGTTGTGGATCCTGTCAAGCATGTCCCAACGCCTTGGTCAAACAAAATCTTAACATCAACAAACGAACCATTAAACTGACGGAAATGACAAACTGTTGAACCGCTAACGTGGTTTATGCGATTCTTTGCCCATGCGATCTTACCTATATTGGGGAAACTGGCAGGGAATGCCGCCTGAGGATTGGTGAACACAAATCTAATATTCGCTTGAAAAAATCAGGGGCCCCTCTAGTCTCCCACTGGACCAGCTTTGCCCACTCAGAACAAGATCTCAAATGGGTCATCCTGGAAAAAATACGTATCCCTGTGGGCAAGGACCCTACGACCCTGAGAAAGAAGAGGGAAGTCTTCTGGATCTATTATCTGAACTCTGTTGCCCAGGGTCTTAACGAGACCTGCCCCAGGGAAAACGCTATTACCTGAGCTAGCACTCCGGGATTCCTTATTTGTCCGACTGCTCGCTTTTGTTCACCCTAAGACTATTAATCTTTTGTCAAACTGCGATCTAGGTAAACTTTCTGTTTTGACTATCTTTATTGAGACTGATCCCTTCATTCACCCCCCCCCCCCGCCCCTTAAACCCCAGTTACCCTCCTATTATATACACCCATCTGGATATTCTACTCTGAATAGTGTGGGCATATATATTTTTATTTATTCATTATTCATTATTCATTTTTTATTATTTTTTATTTTGTCTGCAGAACTAGATTGGATTTACAGATAGAGTTACATTCTACATACCCTTTTTATTTTGTCCTGTTCCAATATGGCCGCCTTCATTGTCGGCTGTCAAAACCTTGTTCCTTAAGCCCTTCTTTATTTCTCGACCCTTGGTATTCTCGCGAGATATTACTTTCTCTGCCTTGGAATTGGTCAGACTGTATTTAAATACTGGACTGGCTGGTCTATATTTCTTGCGCTATCAGGATACGCCACTGTTGCCATTATCTTGCCGGAGCTTTATCCTGCCTAAGCTTCGTGTTCGTCAACGGTAAGATACCCCGTTGTTCTCATTTATTTTGTTTAACTGTAGTCCCGAGTGTGCTGGCAGTTTTTGGACTCATTCATACCCTCCTCTTTGTTACCGCTTTCCCATCTTTGAAGTCTTACTTATGTTTTGGGTTCGTCGTAAAGCCGCTGACTCCCCCTATCTCCGTCACACACCATTGGGATTTTTCTTTAAGTTCGTTTGATTCTAGTTGGGATGTCTTTGCACCTACCCATTTGCCTGCCAGTTTCATATAGCGTCTGAAATAGATTTTCCGTTTCTTCTTTCCTCCAGACCATACATCCCACGGACGAATTTGATATCTCCTTCACCCTCCCCCGATTAGCCACGTTTACAAGAATCTGTCTGCGGTGTTTTCCTAACTTACCGCCCGGCCTGACGGCCTGCTATAGGTGGGATAAGCGCAGTACCTTTAATCAATACTTTCATGTATAATAGTGCCTACTTCTATTTCAGCTGACCCTACCCCGCATTATTGTTCTTTTCTCCTCAGAAAAAATCCTTTGTGCATGATCTCAATAGCCTGGGATTTATACATCTGTCATGTCCAGGACCCTTTATCGCGGATGGTTCTAATAACTTTTGTGCAGTAGCCGCCTCCTGACTCCGGACTACATTTGATTGGACTATACCCTGGGTAAGCCACCCCTATACTGTACATTGCTCCTTATCTGCGAGCCTTAGTTTCTGTATTCATTTCGCCTGCCTGCATCGTTTTTATTGACCACAAGGGCAGTTTTCGCCATTGTATTCTTTTCGTCTTCCTTTCCTTTTTTTCATAAAACTGATGTGTCCCTCTTGTTGCACACCTATTGTGTTCTATATCCTACAGAAGAGCTGATTTATAAACAGTACTTTGGATTGAAAGGTATTGTCTCCCTCTAAATTTATCTGTTCATATCTTGGGCTCTATATATATAAAAAATCCATCCCGCTTTTCTGTTTTCATTCTCTGTTTTATCTCTTGTTGAGTGGTTAGTTATATCTGCACGTCTTCGACTCCACTTTTTTCCGTATCACGGGTGCGTATCTACTTTTTTGTTGAAATCTTGATTTCCTTTGTCTAGACCTTATCTCCCAGGGTGCACCTCGTTCTCTTCCGTCTCAAAGCCACCTATCAGTTCGACTCTATGTTACCTATATATCATCATGACCTTGGGCCTTTTGGACTCTAATTGTAGAATCTTATTTCCCCTTTTTTTCTTATGTTATCCCCTTATCCTACTGGTCTATCTTAGTTAGCACTGAAAGAAACACTTTGATGTAAATATATACTGACTAGAATTTTTTTGTCAAAATAGTATAAACGTTAACCCCTTCAGTGCCCGCCCCTTTCCCCGCCCTGTGCCGGCCGTTTCATTAGCGGGCGGGGTTTGTGACGAGCTGGTCTCGTCATGGGCACAGCGCAACCGCGGCCCATGACGAGACCAGCTCGTCACGGGCATTGAAGAGGTTAATTCGCTGATGTGTTGTTATTTTCCCTCCTTGTTTACGATCCCATAATAGGCTTCTTCTGTGTTGTCCCACACGCCTTACATCGTCGTTGCCCTGATGAAGGTGTAGCTTACACCGAAACGTGCGTTGGCCTCTGCCCTTTTGGGCTCATTGAAAGAATCTATCTACCCCTACAAACTGGGAATGCATGAGCCTATTTGAATTGTTATTTCTTTGAATTTCTACATTGCTGATGCGATTTTTAACTTTATTGGCAAAAGTAACATGTATAATCAATCAATCAATCAATCAATGACATTTATAGAGCGCGCTACATACCCGTAGGGTCTCAAGGCGCTGGGGGGGGGGGTGCCGCTACTGCTCGAACAGCCAGGTCTTCAGCTTCTTCCTGAAGGAGAGGTGGTCTTGGGTCAGGCGCAGGTCGGTCGGGAGGGAGTTCCAGGTCTTGGCGGCCAGGTAGGAGAAGGACCTTCCTCCTGTAGTCGCTCTTCGGATGCGGGGGACGTCGGCGAGGGCGTGGTTGGTTGATCGGAGGTGGCGTTTGGGAGCGTAGAAGTTGACTCGGCTGTTGAGGTAGCTCGGGCCTTGGTCGTGTAGGGCTTTGTGTGCGTGGGTGAGGAGGCGGAAGGTGATTCTTTTGTTGACGGGGAGCCAGTGAAGGTCTCTCAGATGTCCGGAGTCTGGCTGAGGCGTTCTGGATCCGCTGGAGTCTCTTCTGGAGCTTGGCGGTGGTACCGGCGTAGAGGGCGTTGCCGTAGTCCAGTCGGCTGGTGACGAGGGCCTGGGTGACGGTCTTCCTGGTCTCGGTAGGGATCCACCAGAAGATCTTCCGTAGCATGCAAAGGATGTTGAAGCATGCCGATGAGACATTGTTGACTTGCCTGGTCATGGAGAGGGAGGAGTCCAGGATGAAGCCCAGGTTGCGTGCATGGTCTGTCGGTTTGGGTGCGGTGCCCAGGGCGGGAGGCCACCAGGAGTCGTCCCAGGCGGAGGGTGAGGAGCCCAGGATGAGGACTTCCGTCTTGTCCGAGTTCAGTTTCAGGCGGCTGGTCGTCATCCATTCGGCTACCTCTTTCATTCCTTCGTGCAGGTTGGCTCTGGCGGCGGCGGGGTCGTTGGTCAGGGAGAGGATCAGCTGGGTGTCGTCGGCGTAGGAGATTATGTTGAGGTTGTGCTGGCGTGCGATGGCCGCGAGGGGGCTCATGTAGACGTTGAAGAGGGTGGGGCTCAGAGAGGATCCTTGAGGGACGCCGCAGATGACTTCGGTGGCCTCTGACTTGTACGGTGATAGACGGACTCTCTGTGTTCTTCCGTTGAGGAAGGAGATGATCCATTCCAGCGCCTTGTCCTGGATTCCGACGTTGCTGAGGCGCTGTACTAGGGTGCGGTGGCAGACAGTGTCGAATGCCGCGGAGAGGTCTAGGAGGATGAGGGCCGCTGTTTCTCCGTTGTCCATCAGGGCTCGGATGTCATCTGTGGCGGCGATGAGGGCGGTCTCGGTGCTGTGATTGGCTCGGAAGCCGGACTGTGAGGGGTCGAGGGATCCATTCGTCTCGAGGAAGGCGGCCATCTGCTTGTTGACGGTCTTCTCGATGACTTTGGCTGGAAACGGGAGGAGCGAGATGGGGCGGTAGTTCTTGAGTTCGGTGGGGTCCGCTGTGGGTTTCTTGAGAAGAGCGCTGAGTTTGGCGTGCTTCCAGCTCTCAGGGAAGGTGGCGGTGTCGAAGGATGTGTTGATGATGTCTCGCAGGTGGGGTGCGATGACAGTGTCAGCCTTGTTGAAGATGTGGTGAGGGCAGGGGTCAGTCGGCGATCCGGAGTGGATGGAGTTCATCGTGCGGGTGGCGTCTTCGGTGCTGATCGGGGTCCAGGCGTGGAGGGTGGTGGTGGGGGGTGGTTGTTCGGTCTTGGTGTTCGTTGGTTGGTTGTTGAAGCTGTTGTGTATGTCCGCGATCTTGTTGTGGAAGTAGGAAGCGAGGGAGTTGCAGAGGTCTTGCGATGGGGTGATGTCGTTGTTTCCTGCGCTGGGGTTGGATAGCTCTTGCACGATGTTGAAGAGTTCCTTGCAGTTGTGTGCGTTGTTGTCCAGCCGGTCCTTGAAAGCAGTTTTCTTGGCGGCGCGGATCAGCTGGTGGTGCTTCCGGGTGGCCAGCTTGAGGGTGGACCTGTTGTCTGGTGTAGGATCCCTTCTCCAGACTTTCTCGAGGGCTCGGCAGTTCTTCTTGGAGCTCTTGAGTTCGTCGGTGAACCACGGGGCTTTCTTGCTGCCGGATCTGCAGGGCGGGGTTCTCAGCGGGGCGAGTTCGTCCGCGCAGTTGCTGATCCACTTCGTGAGGTTGTCGGCGGCCTGGCTGGGGTTCGCTGAGCTGGCGGGAGGGTGCTGGCTCAGGGAAGCGGCGAGCTGGTCTGCTGTGATCTTGTTCCAGCTTCTGCGGGCGGCCTGATGCTGGTGGTGGTGGGTCGTCGTTCTCTTGAAGGTGAAGTGGACGCAGCTGTGGTCCGTCCATTGAAGCTCTGTGGCGTGGCTGAAGTCGATGGCTGTGCTGGAGGAGAAGACTGCGTCGAGTGTGTGTCCGGCGAGGTGGGTGGGGGTGGACACCAGCTGCTTGAGTCCAAGATTGGCGAGGTTGTCGAGCAGGGTGCTGGTGTTGCGGTCGTTGTTGTTCTCCAGGTGGAAGTTGAGGTCCCCCAGGAGGATGTAGTCAGCGGAGGGGAGGGCGTGCGGGCTGACGAAGTCGGCGATGTCCTCGCTGAATTGGGTGCGTGGTCCCGGAGGTCGGTAGATCAGGGTGCCTCTGAGGGTGGTGTTCGGGTTGGTGTGAATCTGGAAATGCAGATGTTCGGCGGTGGTCAGGGTGTTGTCGGTGCTGGTCGTGAGACGGATGGTGTTTCTGTGGATGATGGCGATGCCTCCTCCCATCTGGTTGGCGTTGCGGTCCCTCCGGACGATCTTGTAGCCCTCTGGGATAGCGATGGCGATGTCGGGCGCTGAAGAGGCGTTCATCCAGGTCTCTGTGAGGAAGGCGACGTCCGGGGCAGTGGTGTCTAGGAGGTTCCAGAGTTCGATGGCGTGTCTGTGGACGGAGCGGGTGTTGAGCAGGATGCACCTGAGGTGGGTGCTGCTGGTGTTCGACTTGGCGGGTGCTGGTGCGAGGCAGGTCAGGATGCAGGAGAACTTGCAGGCGTGGCAGCTGAAGGGTCCGTGGGTGCGTCATGGTGTGGCTTGGTGGCACTCTGGGCGTCGGCCGGTGTTGAGAGCGGTGAGGGTGGCGGCGGAGTACGTCAGGCGGGCCGGTCGGGGTCTTCGTGGGCCAGGGGTCCTGGCACTGGGCGCGGTCCAGGCGCGGACGGGCGTAGACGGGCTTGCCTTTGGCGCGCCTTCGGCGCACAATCGGCGCGCCCGCTGCGCGTGACCGCTGCGCGTTCGCACGGTCGCCATTTAAGGCGAAGTGCGCGGGTGGGCGGGGCAGCTGGGAGGCGGGAGCGGGAGCGGGGAGGGAACAGAAGGGAAAAAGGGCGTGGTCAGCGGTGGTGGCGGGAAGCGGGGATCGGGGAGGGAAGGCGGGGGGCGGCGAGGTAGGCGGGCAGGCAGGAAGGAGGACGAAAATACGGGCAACAAGTGACCAAAACAACAGGCACTGATGCTTAGACAAGACGCTAACACGGGAGGAAAATACAGTGAAAAAAAAACAGTGAAAAAGCAAGCACAAATGAAATACAGAAACAAAACAAAACAGACGGCAGCGGCGTCAGCCGGTAACGAGGCAGGCAGCGAGGCAGAGGGCAAAGCGATGTGGCACACGCAGCAGCTGGTGGCCGTGCGGCGCGGGGGTGTCCCACAAGTGGGTCACACTCACCTGCGTCGCACGGTCGCCATTTAAGGCCAAGTGCGCGGGTGGGCGGGGCAGCTGGGAGGCGGGAGCGGGGAGGGAACAGAAGGGAAAAAGGGCGTGGTCAGCGGTGGTGGCGGGAAGCGGGGATCGGGGAGGGAAGGCGGGGGGCGGCGAGGTAGGCGGGCAGGCAGGAAGGAGGACGAAAATACGGGCAACAAGTGACCAAAACAACAGGCACTGATGCTTAGACAAGACGCTAACACGGGAGGAAAATACAGTGAAAAAAAAACAGTGAAAAAGCAAGCACAAATGAAATACAGAAACAAAACAAAACAGACGGCAGCGGCGTCAGCCGGTAACGAGGCAGGCAGCGAGGCAGAGGGCAAAGCGATGTGGCACACGCAGCAGCTGGTGGCCGTGCGGCGTGGGGGTGTCCCACAAGTGGGTCACACTCACCTGCGTCGCACGGTCGCCATTTAAGGCCAAGTGCGCGGGTGGGCGGGGCAGCTGGGAGGCGGGAGCGGGGAGGGAACAGAAGGGAAAAAGGGCGTGGTCAGCGGTGGTGGCGGGAAGCGGGGATCGGGGAGGGAAGGCGGGGGGCGGCGAGGTAGGCGGGCAGGCAGGAAGGAGGACGAAAATACGGGCAACAAGTGACCAAAACAACAGGCACTGATGCTTAGACAAGACGCTAACACGGGAGGAAAATACAGTGAAAAAAAACCAGTGAAAAAGCAAGCACAAATGAAATACAGAAACAAAACAAAACAGACGGCAGCGGCGTCAGCCGGTAACGAGGCAGGCAGCGAGGCAGAGGGCAAAGCGATGTGGCACACGCAGCAGCTGGTGGCCGTGTGGCGCGGGGGTGTCCCACAAGTGGGACACCCCCGTAATGTGTTTACATGTATTAGTTCTGTCATATACATGAACGTTTTGTTTGAATGAGTGTATGTATGTTTGTCTTTTTGTGTGGGACTTTCGTTTATATCTAAAATAAACTGTTTGCTATATTGTTTATCTTTCAGGCAAAGACTATCATCTTAAATATTGTTGTTTAAATAAAATATGTTCCTTTTATTCTCCTTGTTCTTCTGATTCCTTTGAGTCTGCCTTGGCCCGGGGCTCTTCTCTATTAATGTGACCCAATCGTGGGCCTAACAAAATCAGTATAGTGTAGACAGCGGGGTCTGTTTTTCTTTGAAGGTTCCCGTTGTTCCCTATTTCCCCTGTTTACCCATCCTATTCCTAGGGACCCCCCTTCTTTTGAATAATGGTCGCGCAGGTAGGCCTGTGTGTGTATTATGTTACGGTGGCACACGCTACAGCTTCGCTGAAAGAAGGACACACGCATCACTGAGGGTGTCAGCCGGAAGGTCACGAGCGACCCCGGCCCCTTTATTTATGCTCTCTGGCCACGCCTGGCCAGAGAGTGATACATAGTGTGGTAGCGTTTCCGGGTAGAGGGCTGTGCTGGAATAAACTAGACTGCTACATCCCATCCCAAATCAGTTCTTTTTATCAGCAACATTTGAAATGATCAACATGCAAAATCAGCCAGTCTTTGGTTTGGTCGAGGGTTAGGCCTGAGGTTATATCGATGTTGGCGACCACTCTGGCTCCTTATGGGGCTGGCCGTTTCTCCTCCGCTGGCCGCGGCCTGAGGGCTATGCTCAGCAGCTGACGTCGATGCTGTCGGACTCCGAGATATGTCATCAGTGGAGCTGGGCTCTATCTCACCATGTATGGTGTCTCCACTCACTGTCTGTTCGGAGTTTTGCCCCTCGACGTTTGCCACAGGAACCCTCTTGAACCATGATATATTTCTGGTTACTACTTCTCCGTTCCGCTCGGCAGTAATGGCTGTTCCACGGACTGCCCTCATGGTCCACAGCCCTGTCTCATGTGGAACTTTCCTACGCTCCTGCGATTTCTTATTAGGACAGCGAATCCTGGCATCAGTGTTCAGGTTCGTGCTCTTCTTCGGTGGCTTGCTTTCTCATTGTTCACCAATCTTCTGGCTTGGGTGCTTGCAGGGTCATGTGGCTATGGCTCCCAGTTATCGGCCATGAGAAGGGTGTCACGTTGGGGTCCTGCCAGCATCCGGGACCACGGGGACCTCTGTGTTGTGCAGTGGGGTGTGCTGCGGTATTCCTGTAGGAATTTCTGTAGCTCGACTTCTGGGTCTGTTTGTTCAGCCATCGCTATTCGTAGAATCTTGTTCACTGTCCGCATGAAGCGTTCCACTTTACCATTGGCTTGTGGCCACTGCGGTGTGATATGGTGATGTTTTATTACTAGCCGGGTGAGAAAGTCTTTCAATTCGTTGACTTGGAATGGGGGACCGTTGTCTGTTTTGATCACGTGTGGTTGTCCAAATAGTGCAAATGCTTTTTCCAACACTGGCTGTAGGTAGTTAAACGCAGTGGATGGCAGGACTTCTACGAAGGGATACTTTGTGTAGCTGTCAACCAGGACAGCTGTGGCTCTCCCATCTGGGAAACTCTGAAAATCGAGGCTCACCCATGATCAGGGTGACAGAGCGGGGTCTTCGGTTATTACCGGAGCTGGTGATTCTGGGTTCCCGGTGAGTTGGCAGGCCCTACAATTTCGCTCATTAGTGTCTACTGCTTCCTCTAGCCCGGGGAACCACATTTTTTCCCTCATCCGGTACTTCATCCTTCCTGTGCCCTGATGGCCTTCATGTACCAATACAGTCTCTCGCTCTTGGAGGCTTTGTGGAATGACGATGCGTGATCCCCTCAGTAGAACGCCACACTCAGCGATGCTTAATTCATCTGGGATTCTCCATACTTTTCCCAGCCGGGTCCTGTCAAGATCGTTCCATCCATGAACGTCCTGGAAAAAACCTTCCCACAAACCTTTCTGTATAGCGTCTGCTACTCTTTTGAGGACCATGTCAGTGTCCATGTGGGTCTTAATCTCGTCGAGTGCTTGTGGGCAAGACCACTGGGAAATCATGTTGACGAATTCTTCCCTCTTCAACTCTTGATCAGAGTTCACTTCTGCGGGATGCGCCGGATGATGCGACAGGAAGTCAGCCGGGTTCTTCGCACCTGGCCTGTATACTAGTACAAGCTGATAATGCTGGAGTTGAATCGCCAACCGCTCGATTGTGGGTGGTGGGTGAGGTGCAGTCCCCTTGAAGAGCGGGAGTAGCGGTTGATGGTCTGTTACTACCCTGAATGGATGACCACTAACATACAAATGAAAGTAATCACATGCCAACTTAATGGCAAGTGCTTCTCGTTTGATTTGAAAGTAGCGAGTTTCGGTTGCAGTCAGTGTTTTGCTCGCATATGCCAGCGGAACCCAGATTCCTGGCTCAGTCTCTTGAGTTAGCAGGGTCCCCAGTCCCATCGGACTAGCGTCCACTATCAGTTCAGTTGGCCGAGTCGTGTTGAAATACACCATGGTTGTACTTTCCAGCAATGCCGATTTCACCTTGCCGAATGCTTCTTCCTCTGCTTGAGTCCATCGCCAGACAGACTCTTTTTTAGTCAGGCTTCGCAGTGGCTCTGCGATGGTGGCAAGGTTCGGAATGAATCTCCCTCAGTATGTCGCCATGCCCAAGAAACTCCTGACTTCTGATGCAGTAGTGGGCGCAGGGGCGAGTTGAATCGCTTGCGATTTTCTGGGGTCCACCTTCACCCCGTCCTGACTGAACACATATCCAAAAAAATGTATGGTTTTCTTGAAGAACTGGCATTTTTCATTGTGGAGAGTCACTCCTTGCTCTGCCAAATGCTTTAGGGTGGCTCTGAGTCGACAGTGATGGTCTTCAATTGTTGCCGAATGTATCAAAATGTCATCACTGACGTTAATGACCCCTTGAAGCCCTGACAGAATTTCTTTTACAGCACTCTGGAATATTTCTGCTGCTGAAGATGTCCCAAAGTTTAATCTTTTGTAGCGTCAAAGCCCTAGATGTGTTGAAAACGTGGTAATATACCTGCTTTCTCTCGCTAATTTCAGCTGGTGGTAGCCAGCGTTTAAGTCTAATTTTGAAAACCACTGAGACACGTTGAGTACGACCAGAATGTCGTCAACTGTCGGCGTCAGGTGCCTCTCTCTCCTAATTGCTTGATTGGGCATTCTCATATCAATGCATATCCTGATCTTCCCTGGTTGCTTTGGCTTTTCGGCAATGACCATGGGAGATACCCAAGGAGTCGGTCCTGTCACTTTTTCTATTACTCCCTGCTGCTCAAGCTTCAAAAGTTCCTGTTCCACTAGTGGCCTTAGATGAAACTGTATTCTTCGATGCCGTAAGGCGACGGGCTTCACTGCTGTGTCGATGTGCAGTTTTACTGGTGGCCTCTTCATTCTCCCTAGGCCCTCAAATAGCTGTGGGAGCAGCTCCAGGATGTCCTCCGTTTGAAGTGACTTCACTGCATTTGCAAACGTGACCAGACTCAGATCTTCAGCTGTGTGACTCCCGACTAATGTATCTGCCTCCCTGTCAACTACGTGGAATGTAGTGGTAACTTCATGGTTTTCTGACTTGATTTGTACGGACATTTTTCCTTTTAACCCCTTGGCTGCGGCGGGAATTCCGCCGCAGCGCTGGGGGGGGTTTGGGGGCAGCGCGGTGGCGCTGTGCTCATGACGGAGCCACTCCGTCATGAGCCACGGTTGAGCTGTGCTCATGACGGAGTGGTTCCGTCATGACTCCGCCCACTGCGCTAATCGCCCGCACAGGCGGGGAATCAGCGCAGCGTGGGAGGAGCGGCGGCCAACGGCCGCAGCATGACGGAACCACTCCGTCATGAGCACACGGCACCCGTGGCTCATGACGGAGTGGTTCCGTCATGAGCGCTGAAAGGGTTAAGGGAAGAGGTGTCTGACTTACGTATGAGAGGATTTTGACTTTGGATGGCATGAGCGCTGGTTTTGGATTTTGTTTCTTGTAGTGTTGACACGCCATTACGTTCTCCGACGCTTCAGTGTCAATAAGAGCTGTTACAGGCGACCCGGCGATTTTGATGGCACATGTCGGTTGTGGGCGTCGCCTTCGCTTGAGGTCTTTTACGAAAGAGATGAGGTGGCATTCCTCTTTGTCGTCTGAGGATGAGTCTTCCAGGCACTGCCGGCAGTGTGCCGCTGTCATTGGTGTCCTCGAGGTCGCAGGTTCTTCCAGTGTGAGGTGCCTCACTGCTCTGGATGGCAGATTCCGTCCTGGGATTCCTCTGTTCCGCGTTCCTCCTTGGCATACACTTGCGAAGTGGTTGGGAATTCCGCATTTCGTACAGGTCTTGTCTCTTGCCGGGGAGTCTTCTTGGGAGTGTTCTTCCTTCCCACAGTACCCGCACTGTGGCTGTCGCGAACTTCTATTAGGCCATCTCCCTCGCCCACTGCGAGTCGTCGTGTGAACGGCGTCCACTCGCTCTGTTTTGACAGTCACCACCTGTTCGACTGCTGGGTTGAGTGCAGCTTCCATGCCAGTCGCTCGGACGTCTGATAGTTCATGCGATTGTGCTAGGATCAGTATGTCTTCAAGAGAGATGCGTGGCTGTCGAAGAATGAGAGTCCGCAAGGTCTTGTTGCGGCATCCTTGGATGACTTGCGCCCGTACTTCCTTGACCTGGTCATCTTCGGTACACGTGCTGGCTAATTCACGGAGACATGCGTGAAATGTGTCCATGGACTCTCCCTTCCTCTGACGAGTTTGTTGGAGCTTGAAGCGTTCATAATCAGGGTTGAGTTGGGGGTCAAAATGAGCATTTAAGGCTCTGACCGCTGCATCGCAGTCCGTCTGTGCTCCTGTGTTTGGTAGATGTGCGAATAACTTGTATATTTCGTCCCCTGCGAAGTGCCAAAGAAGTGATCTTTTTACATCCCCATCTGTTTCCCTCGTTGCTATAAAATAGTTGTCGAGACGGCCAATCCACACCTTCCACCTGGGTGACGCAGTTGCAGGGTCAATCAATTCTCTAAACGGAGGAAGTGCGTTGACTTGGGAATGCAGGTGAGGAGGTGGTGCTGCAGGGGCTACTGGCTGCTGTGCTGCTGCTGCTGCCTGGTCGACCATGGTCAATTACTACCTTGTGGCCTTCTCCAGATGTGGCTTTAATTAGGTGTTGCCTCTTTGCGGTGATGGACACTGCTACCGGTGCCTGTTGCGACTTTTCAGCTTTAATGCTTGTCTTTGTCAGTGATTATTGTCCCTTCTGTTGTTCTGGGACTTGGATTTATCAGTGCTTGTTGTATCCCTGCTGCTAATTGTCCCTTTTGTTGCTCTGGGACTTGGATGTGCCTGTGCTTGTTGTCTCTCTGCCCCAGGTGAATCTGTAGCTAGCAGTGGCAGTCTAGTTGGGATTAGCAAGACGCTGACATCGCGCTCTTGCTGTTGTGCTTGTCGGGCCAGGTGGCGGCAGGATGATAATGTGCATGTGCGCACCTTTAACACTAACGCGGGCTCGACCGGGCTTTGATCCGGGAGCATCCAATGCGTTAGGGACTGAACGCGCAAGCGGGCGCTGGGTTCTCCGCTTGCGACAACTCACCGGCTGGGCTGATGACCACGGGATGCTTCAAATTCAGCGGTCCCACAATCGGCATGAGTTCTTCGTCGTGCGCGGATGCGCCGGCCGTGCTGTACGACACTGGGGCTTTCTTTATTTCGGCAGGCTGGACTTGGTCATGAGTGGTTCCTGGTTTCGTGGGGATGTTGGCATCCCGCCCTCATTGCCAGTGTGGTGGTCGCGCAGGTAGGCCTGTGTGTGTATTATGTTACGGTGGCACACACTGCAGCTTTGCTGAAAGACGGACACACACGCATCACTGAGGGTGTCAGCCGGAAGATCATGAGCGACCCCAGCCCCTTTATTTATTCTCTCTGGCCACACCTGGCCAGAGAGTGATACATAGTGTGGTAGTGTTTCCGGGTAAAGGACTGCGCGGAAAAAACTAGACCGCTACAAGAATGACGCCAGTAGTGAAAATCCGTGCAGAACTGCATGGGCACTGGGTCGGTTTCTCCAGAATCTACCCGGTCCCTCAGTGAAGAATGGGGTAATATCTTGTTGCAACCTGACAGCATGCTCGCTAAGCGCTTCATCCTTACAGGGTCATCAAAGCTGCAAGTCTGAGGCTGTAAGAACTGCATAGCAGTTCACAAGCACTTTACCTTTGGTTAGCAGGACTTAATGCCTGTTAACCAAAGGTAAAGTGCTTGTGAACTGCTCTCTAAACATGTTAGAACTAGTATAGCCCTAACTGACACCTTTAATTTACTTGTAAACCCATAGTGTACAGTACCACTTGTACCCAGGGCCTGCACATTAAATGCTACTAGTGGGCTGTAGCACTCATTGTTAAACTCATTATAGTAGTACTGTAAATCATGCCTCCAGGCCTACCACTGCAGCCTGAGTGGGCACTTTTAGACGGCCATTTTGACTTGGCAAAATAAACCTATTGCCAGGCCCAAACCTTCTCTTCATATCACCCCTAAGGTAGGCCTTAAATGGCTATAGTGGTTCGGGTGTGGCCAAAAGGTCCAATAATAAAGTGATCCTAAGGAGAGCACTTATGGTTAGAGAGATGAAGATTAATTATTTTAAAGGAGCAAAAACATTAATAATGTACATAGGGACATAAGTCAGTTCATGTGAAACATTTTCCACAACAATAGAATTCAGGTGCTCACACAATAAGTGAAAGAGGCGTGACGTGCAGAGTGATGGTGAAGTTTAAAATAATGGCATCACATTGACAATAGTGTAAAACTCCTCAAGAAACTTTATAGAATAGGAAGAGTTTTGTTGTAAAGGGTCAATGGCGTTTCGATCTTAAATGTTCGAGATCATCATCAGGACGTATAACGGGTGAGCAAGCTGAATTGATGCAATTATTCGTAGCGCAAGGAAGAGCAATTGAGGGCTTCAGAAAACAGCTGAGGGTAGACGAGTTCACCCAGATTAATTCGCTGGCGGTACGAGCGTGAGTGGACAGCCCAAGCAGCATGACGCGCTGAGCTCCTCTCCCAAGACTTTCCAAATATGAACTGGAAGTGACTTTAACTAAACATATTGGCAGCAAATCGTTAAGCGCAACTTATTCCGCTGACCCTGCCTTACAAGTTTACACACACGTGATATTCTCACGCTCGTACCTTCAGCGAATTAATCTGGGTGGACTCGTGGAACCATTGTTTTTTTACCGCATATTTCACCCCAGGTTCACGTATTGGGGTACCCTTGTTTTTCTTAAAACTTAAATGGCTATAGGGCAGGGTGCAAGTTATTTAAAAAGTAGTGTATGTAAATTTAATATTTTCGCGTCTTGGCACTAAAAAACTTCCAAAATGGTTTGTCACTCTACAAGGCTGACTATCACATATGCTAACACTGGTTTACACTGTTACACTTATTAAGAGCTAACTTCAGTTTGGGAGTAGCAAGGAAAATGGTTCAAGGACTCATTATATTAATGATTTACAATACAACTAAATGGTCATCTCTGTATTTATATTACTATTTTAGAAATGACACATTTAGAAAGTTGTCTTTAACCTGTCTCAGCCAAAAGGGCATTTCTGCCAGTGTTCAGAGTCACCTGACTGCTGATGGCTCCCCAGTGTTAAGATGTGGATTGCTCTCAGAAAGATGATAAATGGCTGGTATAGGAAATTGGCTCTATATATACTACACAAAAATGAGGTATTGTGTGTATAGGGTGCAGGTGACCCCAAAGGTATGCAGAGGTTAAAGTTAGATAGAACCTTACTCTCTATTTTTGGTAGAGTGGTCGAGCAGTAAGGCAGAGGACAGTGTTAAGCATTTGGTGCACACACTCAGTCAGCAAATGAATTCACACACTCAAAGACTGAACTCAGGACCAATTGTTTTTGTATAAAAATATATACGGTTGTTTTATTTTTAGAACCAAGCACGCCTGGCACAGGTAAGCATTAAATACTTTACAGTAATAAGTTGCTGAATGTAGAACAGTTTGAAAATGCAATAGGTCTTGTACTTTGTTTGATTTACAGGGGATGCAGTAGGTTGCAATACTTAGCAAATACAGTACATTGAAATAAATAGGCTTTTTCAGGAAATTACGTTACTTTTCTAACTCAGTGCTGGATACCTAGATTCAACACTGGGATGTTTCCTGCAAACATGTAAGGAAATATGTTTTGGTTATTTGTGCGATTTTTTTAGAATATTTTTAGATTTCAAAACTCCACACTTAGAAACGTTTTGGAAGAAAATTGAAAATGTTATCCTATGGAGGAAAAACAAGTTATCGTTTCACAGGTAAGTTATCGACTGTGGAAGTTAAGGCTCTGGGGTTAGACTCAGGGGTCCCCCAGGGTCTGTGAGGCACTCTTGTTAAACCCTCAGTGACATTAGGGCGGCCGGGTGCAGAGTGTTGAGGCCTAATGTTATCCAATGGGGGATAGGGGGCCTCCGGTTGGTGGCTGCAGGCAAGCAGGCCACTGGGTTGTGGGAGCAAAACTCCTAGGGTTTAGGTCAGGGCAAATGGGGAAACAAAGTAGCACAAAAGGTGTACCCTCGGCGGCACTAGGGTGGCCGGGTGCAGGGTGCTGTTTCGAGGTCGGGTGCTCTGTTATTTTTCAAAGAAGAACCTCCGGTTTGCAAAAGCACTGCAGGCAGGGAGACAAAGGGTTTCTGGGTGCGACCACCACTTCGAGAGGTAAGTTGGGAAGTTAAGGGTTGGTTAGGCACCATTGGATTGGGCACACAAGGCCGTGGGGCGTGGGGTGCAGGGGTGCCTTTTGGGGTCGGATCTTCTTACCAGCTCCATTTTGCGGTTAGGGAGGCCTTCTGTATTTAGGTTGCAGGCGTCGGCTGGAGGCTTGAGGCAGGTCAGGGGTCACCGGATCTTGGGTCAGGATCACCGGGCTGACCTCCTTGTCGTGTTTTGTCCACTCGAGCTCGGGCCGGGTTCGGCGGGTGCAGAGTGGGCTGGATTCGCGGTCTCCGGCTGCTGCCAGAGGTTGCAGTTGAAAAAATCCGATATTCACGGGAGAAGCAGTCTTTGGAAGTGAAGGCAGGCAGGTCCTCCGGGGTTTTTGAGGTTGCTGGCTGCAGGACACACCGGGATTTCATAGTAGCAGGTTCGAGGGGAGACAGGCCGGTAGGGCTGGGGCCAAGTCAGTGGGCGTCTTCCACTTGTTAGCTGGCTGCACGGCTGTTCGGTCCTTCTTCTTCTTTTCTTCTTGTCGTTCCTGGATCTGCGTAAGCAAGGTTCAGGGTGCCCCCTAAATACTAGATTTAGGGGCGTTACAGGTAGGTAAAGGGCAGGGACCAATTGGTCCCTTCCCTGGGCTGGATACACCCCCTATCATGCCACCCACCTGTGGGAGGGGGGCAGTATCCTGTCCCTGGTTGGTTTGGTCCCCCATCCTCAAAATGGCGGGGACTCAGAGTTGTGCTTCACCTCGCCTCCCCCACCTGAGGGGTGGAGTTGGCAGAGGTGGGCACACCTCTTTCCCTCACTTGCTTTTCCCGCCAGCTCTCCCGCCCAAAGTGGGGGGTAGAACCAGTGGGGACCAGTTGCTGAAAGCAGCAAATGGTCTGGGGAGGCTCACAAAGGTGGCATGCCTTTGAAGCTTCCCCTTTTGTGAACCTTGTCCATCCTGGGGGAGGAGGCTTGGCACCTCGTCCCAGGATGTGCATTGTTTCAGGCCCCCGAGAGCAGCACGCTCTCGACCCAGGGGTCCAGAAACATGTCTGTTGGTGGCAGTCTAAGCAGCCGAGTCACTAGAAGTTGGTCGAGTTTCAGGGGGCATCCTTAAGATTCCCTCTGTTGTGCATTTTACATTAAATCCCATAATGTGCTGAGAAGTTTGATAACAAACTTCCCAGTTTTCAGTGGAGCCATTATGGTGTTGTGGAGTTCGTAATGACAAACTCCCAGCACCATATACTCTTAATGGCAGCACTGCACTTACAATGCCCAAGAATGGACTTGGGCACTGTAGGGGTACAGGGATCATGCACCTGTACCCTCACTACTGGCATAGTGCACCCTGTTAGAGGGGTGACTGATCTATGCCAGGGCAGTGGTTTTGTGGGCATGGTACACAGGGATGTGTGCCATGTCGACTCTTCACCTTATCCTGCACCAAGACACGCAGCCTGCAAAGGCAGTGTGTGAGTGTCGGAGTACAGGACCTCTTAGGGTGGCACAATAAGTGCTGCAGCCCTTAGAGGCGTTCTCTGGTCACAGTGCCCTGGGTACCTGTGGTACCATTTACCAGGGGCTGACATGTGGCCAGAGATGCCAATTGGGTTAGTTTTGGGGAAAGAACACAGGCCCTGGGAACCTGATTGGCAGGGACCCAGGCTATACCATGAAAAAATGCATCAGCAGTTTGGCAAAAAGTAGGGGGGGTTACTGCATCAGAAACCCACTTTCCTACAGCTGGTGAGTTGGGAGGTGGTTTTTGTCCTTCTTCCTTTTTTCTTTCAGCCTTTTTGGGCTGGAAACGATGCCCTCCCTGTCAAAGGCAGAAGTAGCTCACACCTAGGCCTGTCTCCCTTTTGTCTTCCTAGAAAACATGCCCCCCCAGAGGGGGGACTTCTCCAGAACTGGTTTGGAGTGACCACAAAGGACAGTTTGCACATTATCATAGTCACACATCTGGGTAGGCACAGGGAGCACTGCACAAGAGAAGTAAGGTTCTGCCATGTTGGTGTTTGGCAGAGAGCGGCACTGTGGGATAGTTTTCAATAAAACACACAAAAAGTGCCGTAAAAGTGTGTAGGGCCACCCCTAGTAACTTTTACCCTATTGGAAGAGAGTGGCCAGAAGTTTCCCCTGCCCACACTAAGCATAAATGTGGCATGCCAGTATCCTCCTCAGAATACTCCTGGACCTGCAGAGAATCATCAATCAATCAATCAATCAATCAATCAAGTAGTATTTCTATAGTGCGGCTAATTACCTGGGGGTATCCAGGCGCTGTGTTCCAGATATCAGTCAGAGAGCCAGGTCTTAAGTCCCTTCCTGAGGTGCTTAAGTGATGGAGAAGGGTGGAAGTAGAGGGGGAGTGTGTTCCAGGCATTTGTGGTGAGGTGGGCATCCTCCAGGGCAGATCTGGTGTGTATGTGGTGTCTGAGTGAGGGTGTGGTGTGTAGAGCAGAGGTTTCTGGAGTATTGGTGGAAGGTCAAACAGTGGTTCATTTAGTCTGGTCCTTGGTTGTGAAGGGTTTAGTATGCATGGGTCGGAAGCTTGAACTGGTATCTGTTCTGGATGTGGAGCCTGTGGAGGTCTTTCAGGTGTTAATGGTGTGTATCCTCTTGGGCAGGTTGGTGATCAGTCTCGCTGCTGTGTTCTGGATTCTCTGGAGTCTTTGCAGGGGCTCTGAGGAGGTGCCGGCATAAAGTGCGTTTCTGTAGTCGAGCCGGCTTGTGATGAGGGCCTACGTCACTATTTTTCTTGTGCTGATGGGGAGCCATCTAAAGATTTTGCAGAGCATGCAGATCGTGTGGAAGCAGGCTGAGGTGACGGCATTGACCTGTCATTTCATTTAGAGTTCACTGTTCAGTATGATGCCAATGTTGTGGGTGTGTTCTTTTGGTTCAAAAAGGTGTGGTATCGGCCAAAGATCAGGAGTTTCGATTTGTCCGTGTTGAGTTTCAGGCAGTTGTCTTTTATCCATGTCGCTATGTTCTTCATTCAGTTGTGGAAGTTTGTCATGCACTTATCCTCATAAGAAGGACTGCACTGCTGTCTGAAAAACCTGAAGGAAGAATAGTTCTGTTTGACTTGAATCCAACAACTCAAAAGTTACTCGAGGGCCAATTGGGTCATCTTCTGATTGAGATACAGGGAGAGAACAAGCTTTCAGAGGTCTCTCTCCCTGCAACTGCCCAGCTGACCATTTCCAACTAGACCTGCCCCGGAACCTACTACTAGCCTTTGTTGGAGTGAGTCCTAATCCCCAAGTGGTGGGCCCCAGATCCAGGGCCCTTGGCTGATGTGAGAGTGTATTCCTTCTATCCACACTGCAAAAGCTGAAACTTTGTGCTGACTTTCTGCCCGGAGAGACAGCGGAGACTGCGATCGCCATAAGACCCAGTTGTTGAATTGCTGGCCAGCCTCAGCTTGCTGGTTTACCAGTATAAAAGAGAGCTGATTTATAGAAACATTTTTATGTGCGAACATAGAGGGCTTCTTCAGGACCAACTCCTAACAACAAACCATTGACACCAGGTCTTGCCTAGGCACAGGCTTCCTACTCGCATGCTCAGATCTTTGCTGTCTTCATTGATAACTGCACAGTGGCTCCACCCTTCAGCAACCCACAGTTGTTAAGCCCTACTTCGGATACAGCTTACCCCACCAACGACTCGTCATTGACCACTTTTTCTCTATAAAAGTTTTTAAGTCAAAAGGTTTCTTTTCCACTGGAATGAACCTAGTCCATGCATCTGACAACCTCTCCATTACGGTTGGCCTCAACTATTGACTTTAATACAGTCTAGCGCACCCAGGTAAACATGGTTGGTGCTTTGTGATTTTTAAGGCTATTTTTAACTTTAAAAATTCATATCTCCTGCTCTACTTAATATATGTTTTCCTTTTTGGTGTCAATTTATTTATTAAGCTATTCTATATTTTTCTAAATCAGTCTTTTGTTGTGTTTTCACTTCATTTTTATTTGAGTGCTGCATAAATACTTTACACATTACCTCTAGGTTAAGCCTGGCTGCTCTGTGCCAAGCTTCTGGAGTGCTAAGCACAGGTTTATTTAGTGACTTTTGTGGTTCACTCTGTAAAGGATTGTGATTACTAAATAAGCTGGGTTCAAACAAACATTAAACTAATATTCCAATCTCTTACACTCTGAATGTTTACATTTTGTTTCACCACCATGAATAGCACCAAAATTACAACGGGCCAAAAGTACCTCATCGAAAGATAAAAGTATGATAAAATTGAAATACATAATTTGAAGTTCAGAGATCCAGGGACAGGGATGGAGAAAGGAAAAAGAGCGGCAAAAGGTGAAGTGAAAGGATGATGGAGTCTATGGTGAACTTATATGATATATCAATAGAGGATGGTTCCCAACTGCACTAGATCCTCAGATAGACCCATGCTGCACATGAAAGTGCCACTAACAAACAAATACATCATCACTTTTAAAGTTTTTCGCAATTCTTCATGACTCAACCCCAGGCTCTTTATATGCCAAAGTCAAGTGCGTTAGCAGAGACTTGATCAACACTTCATTCAAAACCTTTTACAGTGCCTTTTGGAGGCTGTGCTGAAATGGACCTATCAAAGCAAATGGACACTGGTGAAACAAATTATACAAGACTCAAATGGTGCAATGTATATTTGGACAAAAAGGATCAGTCAACTACAATTTGTTTGAAAACACTCTACTGGCTAACTATGCAGGCCAAGATCTTCTTCAGAGATTCTGTGCCTCGTCTACAAATTTCTAGGAGAATTTTCAAAGTCTACTTTCTGTCTGTGTATGTCTGTTGTAACCTCTTTGATGAGCAGTAACTTATGGACACTTAACTCATACAAGACTGAGGTCCTGATTCTTGGAAGATCTTAATCATTCTGGTCCCATCAATTAAGTTAAATCAAGTTGTCGTTCTTAGGATCGTGCCATAACCCTGTGGTTGAAGTACATAATTCTAGGCTTCATCTTTAGAACAAGCTGGACTGTTCATCCCACACTTGCTAAACCCTCCCCTTCATACTTTTCCATTTAATACTTTTAGGGTAAATTCTTCTGAGTTCACCTTTTGACACTTGGTTCACAGCCATTCAAACAACTACAGGTCCTGACCGGAATATTTAAATCCACTATGTCTTACCCTTCATAGATTTCAGTTGCAGGGGTTGCAATTGATTCAAAACATGGCTCCCAGAGCTCTGCTCGGGTGTTCTGTAGGCCTACAAACCCACCACACCTTCAACACCTCAATTTGCAATCTATCAGTAAGCTAGGTACATTAAAATCTCTTTCTATTGTGATAAAGTTATTTATACCCAAGTTCCTGAATTTACTTGCAACATAATTACCATATATCTACCAATCAGTACTTCCACTGTGCGGCAATTTGGCTACCTATTTCCCTAGAGTTGGTGAATGGTCTTTTTTCTTTGTGGCTACCAATGTTTGGAATGGAATTGGGCAACGGCGATTTTTGGATGTCAAAGAACTTTGTGACCAAGAATATTGTTTTATTTATGTTGTATACATTTTTGTAACAGATTGATAAAAGATTCTACAACTATTTAATTTCAGTTTTTGATTGGTCAAATATATGTCAGAGTACATGCAATAATGAGTATTTTACAATAGCATAAATGTTGTGATGTATTATTTATTTTGATGTATGACTTTGATAATGTGATGAGTTAAATTTACGCTGTGCAATCAGATAACGAGTGAAGAGTCACTCGTTCATATTCTACAATTTAACGGGCAGGCAACCTCTTCCTGGTGCGTATGCATACGAGTTAAGTCTCTTCTATTTACTAGAGTACAGAATTTCAGAGAGGTGTGCGCAGCCACATTTATTTAGTTTAGTTCTTTACCAGTGCATAGTTAGCATCACCCCGAGCTTAAAGATGTCGTTTGAAGCTATCTCGAACATTATTGATAACAGAGCTGTTAAACTCGGACTTACACACCCACTCAAGCCAGTGATATATACGCATTAATTCAGGAAACAACCTTGTCAATATACAGGGAGGCTCAATATCACAGTGATTGAAACAATTGGAATTCATCACTGGAAGAGCATTAAGTCAATGCTTGCATGCGTCGAGTTTGATACAGTACCATAAGGTACAAAGAATTCCACAAGGTTTAAGATTGCCAATCAAAACGTTGTTGTACCGGTTCCAATTTAATACGTTCTTCATGGAAAAGAGACACGCTGTTTTAAATAAGTGTTTGTTAGATTTAATTCTACTGTTAATACAAGAACTCTTCCGTACGATCTGGGATTTAGAAGAAGAAGCTGAAATTATTAAATCATATTTGTCATCTAGGTGCGAATCTGAATATTGGAAAATAAACCTAGAGGATTTGAACAATAAATTGGACACATATGGGAAGGATATCCAAGAACATAAGCTTAGGAAATTTCGCCAAGACACTATCGATTATAAATTAAATGAGGTTTACACCTGGTCTGAGGTGTACACTCTGAGAAAAACATCACAAAAACCCGGTATCATCTTTCCAAGAAACCATTGTCTCGGACCATGAACTGGAAGCTAGTAGAACTCCGTTGAGTAGAGGCCATCAACCAGATGCAATAACTTCACAATCGGTAGTTGTGTCTACTCGAAATACCCAAGCACCGTCTTACTCATCGGCTTCTTTTTTAGCCAGCGGCCAAGCGCCCTAAAAACACATGCAGAGGGCAAAGAAAAAGAGCAAGATGGACGTAATTTGCAGAGCAAGATCAAGATCTGATCATCAACATTTCATTGACAAATTTTACACCACTATAGAGACTCACATTAAACAAAGGTACCTCATTCGTACCCACGTACCATGCCAATTCTTTGGAAATTGAGGTGGCAATCTTCAAATTCATTAGAAATCTCCATTTCGACACTTCTTCACCAATGTGTTACCCTTGTCTGACTCGGTGGAGTCCGACTCGTCTACTCAAATACAGACACCATACAAAGAGTTTAAACCTTGAAGTACCTACATGTCACCGACATCACATAAACGTTTGGACCTGTTTGAAACCGTGGTCAAACAAGATATTTCCAAGTTGAACTTGCAACCTAAGACCAGATCTTATCTGTCCAGAACTGAGGAACGGATTCTGCACCAACTAGTGAAGGAACATCATTTAACGTTTCAAACAGCTGATAAAGGTGGTGCGCTAGTTGTGATGGACACTAGTTTTTATGAACAAAAAGTCACTGAGCATCTTCAGGACATGAACATATACGCTAAACTGGAGAGAGACCTCACCAATGAAATCATGGCAACTTTGGATCATATTTTGGATAAAGCTATGGACATGCACTGGATTTCAACAAACACTCACAACTTTCTCAAAGTTCTATATCCCAGACGCCCTCGCCTATACATGTTGCCCTAAGTTCATAAAAACTTTCACGATCCCCCATTCAGACCTATTGTGTCTGTTTGGTGCTGTGTTTTTAAACCATCTGATCATTTTTTGCAATCCTTCGTACAGAATTGGAAATCATACATCAAGGATACCACCCATTTTAACCAACAACTTAACAACTTGGACACCCAATCGTATGAACATTGGTTGTTATGTTCCATTGATGTAACAGCTTTGTACACTTCTATACCACTGCAAGAGGACATGGATGCATGTGAGTGGGACCTGCTCCAGCTCCCTGAAATTGAAGCTAACAAAGTGTTTATTCTTGAACTGTTACACTTTTGTCTACAACATAGGTACCTGGTTTGGAAAGGTATTTACAAGTAAGTGGAACATCTATGGGTTTTTCAGGGGCACCAGCTTATGCCAACATTTTTATGTCCACATTTGAGCAGGATTATATCTTTGCAGTTCCAGAATGGCATTCCAACTTGGTTTTCAATGAAAGATTCAAAGAAGACATTGTTTCAATTTGCATCTTTCAACTGCATTAGTTGATATGATGGTGTTCCATCAGCAGTCCCATGGTGTTGCTTGACTGAGGATGTATTGCACTGCTCATGTGACCCCACATACAGTAAGGTATGGATAATAGGTTGTGTGGCTCCCTTGTCTATCTTCACAGGCAGCATGGATTGAGCACTCATGCTGTCTTGATATTTTGTGCATTCCCCAGATTCAACACACAGAACCGGTGTATCTTTGCTGTTATTGTTAGTAATTGGCAGACATCCAGTAAGCTTTCAATTTTTACATTATTCAGCATCTGCTCGGTTATACAGTATGTGGGCATGTAATCTTTGGGCATTTCACTGATTTTCGTTTTTTGTATATGTTTATTGACTCTTAAGTTCATACACGTTGGTGGCTCATTGGTTCCTGACCGCTTTGGATTGTGTGAGCATGGTCATGGTTTTATACTAATTGCACCACAGTTTTCATTAGAGCTTTGCATGTCCAGGTTTTCCTGGTTCACTCTTGGTGGATGGCACTCATCTTCAGGAGCTGTGTTTCAGTCTTGCCATGTCTGTGTGCATTCTTGGTGATTAGGTAGCCATCCTTGAATATCAATATGTTATAGCACTGTGTTTTACCAAGAGTATCTGTAGGAGAGTAGGATCTGCTTCACATGGGTACCCCCACTTTTTGCTGGTGTTTAACTGTTTTTCGACCATCGTCTGGCTGTGGCCCTGCTAATCAGGACCCCAGCCTAGCTGCTTCCTCTCTAAAATAGTTTCCATGTACATTAGGTACATCTCTCATTGTATTCTGGAGTGCCTTATAAGTCCCTAGTATATGGTATACTATGTACCCAGGGCATAGGTACCTCAGAGGCCTACCAGGGGCTGCAACATGTATGCTGCCACCCCTGGGAAGCACTCCAAAATGACACCACAGGTCTGATACTGCAGCCTGGGTAAGGTGGTGCATGCACCCCTTACTGTGGTATAGGCTACCTATATCACTACCATTGCACACACATATAAAACCTATAAGTCACTCCTTTGGCAGGCCTTAACAATCCTGAAGGCAGAGTGTTTGGTTTTTATGTGAGAGGGTGCCCCTGCATGAGCAGAGCCCCTCTTCAGCATTTGGAGTACCTCCTCTGATGCTGTTTGTGGTGCAGGCTGACCATATACTCTTAAGTGCATTATAACCTCGCTGGAAATGCTAACTTTGGACTGGTTGCACAGAAACGTGTTGTGTTTGGTGTCAAACACATTGGAATACTACCCCCGCCAGTTCTGGCGGCGGGGGTAGCATTCCACCCTTCTAGAGGGAGAGACATGTGCCCACTGGTCTAACCGGTAAAGACTTTCTAGAGCCCTGGCATGACAAAATGGATGCTACTGCCACAGACACGGGTCTGGCCTCCTGCTGCTGACCGAAACTCCAGCAGGGGAGGCCTGTACAATAGATTTCCTGTCACAGGGAGGTGTAACCACCTCCCCAGACAGGCAGATGTGTATTGGGGCTGGGCAGGAGCACTCTATGGTGCTTTGAAGTCCTGCACTGGGGGCACACTTGGTATAGTGCATAGTCCAGTTCAAACTGGTTGCAGTGGCTACCTGCCCCTGCTCTGGTGCAAAACTGGACAAAGGAAATGGGTGTAACCACCCCTCTTTCCACACCCTCCCATAGGTGGGTCCCCAGAGTATGTCCAACCCCCTTTCTTAGTATAAGTATAGGAACCCAGTCCTTGAGACTTTGGATTAACCTAGACAAAACTCTGCAACATGTATCCTGGACCTTTGACTTTCTATTTCGACTAGAAGAATGAAGAAATCTCCCTTGGGGTCAAGGAGTGACTCCCCTGCTTAGCAAGCACCAAAAAGCAACTGTCCGGTCTGCAATTCTGAAGCTCCCGCCGGATGCTGAAGTCTTTGCATAACCAGAGGTGGATTTCCAGACTTCCCCGAGGCTACCCTGAGTCCAAAGCTGAGGCCTGTGGCTATTGTGGGTGACGTGGAACCGTGACCCCTGGACACCGTGAACTGTTGCCGGTACATCATCTTCCTGGTCTTCCTTGAAGTTGTGCTTTGGGCTCTGAGTAGCCTCAGCCTTGGGCACTTGCTGCACCGAAGATTTCTGGCCTCCACTCCACGAGTGACCCGTGGGCCAGTTTCCAGTGCAACTGCTCGAGGCTCATTTGCGATCGCTAGCCCATTGGCTAGTGGGTCACCACGAAGGCAACTCCTTTTCTGATTGGGCTTTCCTGGTTGCTCCAGACGTGCCCTAGTGGAAGAGGTGTGGCGCCACAGCCAGGGCGACTGACTCCAGAATCTGGGGATCACGGTTCGATCCCCAGCGCCGGTGGCAGATTATCCCAGCACCATGTGACTCTGGGCAATAGCTTGCTTAATCTTCCCGACGGCCCCCAACGCCTAGAGACCCTTATGGGTGATTGTTCGCGATTTACAAATGTGGACTTAAACTTGCTGGGTGAGTCCCCCAGACCTTGCTGGTCTGCACCAACGTCTTTCTTCTATTTCCACTTGACTTGCCGTTGCCAAGGCTTGTTGGGTCCATTCTGGTTGCCGACACCGCAGAACTCGACAGACTTTGTGGGACAGCTCGAATCTAGCTCCTGGTTGTCATCGACACCTCCTGGACTTCGTGGCTGCAGACTCAAGACACCCGCCAACTCACCTGAAGCACCCGACATCTGTGGGCATTGGACTATCGTGCCCCTGGTCACTGATAAGTGACCAAGACTCTGTCCCCTCTGCTTTCAGGTTCCTTCCATCCTCGATCCAGGCTTGGATTTCTTCGGACACTTCTCCTCTTCCCGGCAGCAGCACTTCTTTGCCAGCTTCTATTGAAAACAACGCCGCGACCCGACACCAAAAGACACCTATGCACCCAGCTTCCCTGGGTGAGGTAACTCGAGTACTCCGGTACTCCCGTGGGTGTTGGCCCTAGACACCTCTAAGTCCAAAACGGTTTGCTTGTAGTCGTCCTCTAAGTGTCCTTGACTTGTAATTTTCCAACCGCGACTTTCCCCATAGAAGTTAACGGCGATTCGCGCCTGTGTTCTAACACTGCACCCGTCCCCCGTGAGTCCCCTACGTCACTACCTTGGGTGGTTCCTTGGAGCCCTAGCACTTGTAAAGGCTCTCGGCCTTGTGTCTAGTTCAGTCGTGGTTTTTATATCACTTTATTGGTATATGGTTTGGTACGCCCCTAGGTCCCAAACGTGTATTTGTTATTTGTACTTTTACTGTTGATTACTGACTTGTAACTTAAGTACTTCGAACTCCAGCCTCATAAAGAGACTAGAGGGGTTTGTTTTATCTTAAATACATATATTTTGAATATATACCTGGAGGGGTTGTCCTTTCATTTGGTCATTCAAGAGATTATAGACTGGTAAAACAAGCTGCTTTACATTCCTTCAAGACTTAGCCTGAAGGCTGCTCTCCATAGCTACCACTAGGATAGCTTTCAATAAAGGTTGTCTTTAACCTATCACCATAAGGGGTTGCTTGGACTGGTACAAGGTGCCCTCTGTAATTAGTGGACAGCATATACCAGGCCAACTTCTCACAGTATCTTATTATTATTTCTTACAGAGGCCCATGAAGAAGGGATTGATGATCCCAAAATGCATTAGGCAATAGCGATTTTTTGGATGTCAAAGAATTTTGTAACCAAGAATATTGTTTTGTTTATGTTGTATACATTTTTGTAATAGATTGCTAAAAGAGTCTATGACTATGTCATTTCAGTTTTTTATTGGTCAAATAAATGTCTGAGGACATGCAATGATGAGTAATTTACAATAGCTTAAATGTTTTGATGCATTTTTTTTAAATATATGACTTTGAAAATGTGATGAGTTAAATTTATGCTGTGCAACTAGATATCGAGTGAAGAGTCACTCGTTCATATTCTACAATTTTAGGGGCAGGCAACCTCTTCCTGGTGTGCACGCATACGAGTTAAGTCTGTTCTATTTACTGGAGTATAGGTTTTCAAAGAGGTGCGCGCAACCACATTTATTTAATGTTTGGAATGCTCCATCCACCCCTGTGTATTTGTTTGATTCCTGAAAGCTTGGCATTTCGGAAATCGCCAAAGACCTTATTTTTCATAATCAATAGTCCAACGGTCTGAAGGTATTTCCGCGCCAAGATAACGATCTGGGTAGTTGCATGTGCTGCAAAATTTAATGATGATGATGATGATGACGATGCACATCCAGGACACGATCCAACACTGCCATCCTCCAGGGCATTCATTCAGCCCAATACTGATACCCTAGACGATAGGAGACAGATGTTTCCTGGAACATTCCTCACCTGTTGAATAATGTTCCCATACCTTGTTGTATTACTTTGCTCTCCTGTGAAACATTAATGCATTTTATTCAACAAATAACATATAAAGTGCTGACCCTGAAAATTCCTTATAAATACATATTACTTGGCATGGTACTAAGGCTATTGAAACTGTAACCTTGTATGTCTATGACAGGCCAGTCTGTAAAAGAATGACATTCATATCCAGAGATAAATGTAACTCCGAGGACCTTCACACACATATTCAGCATAGTTGTCTCTTTAAAAAGTTTCTATAATCAAATATTATCTGCAGTGCACATCACACAGAAGGATAATAACAAGTAAATAAAGAAGTGATGATTCTAGACCTTCATGGTACTGAAATATGATAGAATTTGAATGCCTACACATGAAGTTAGTCCCACAGAAAACCAAGGAACAAAGTTGTAGAAACAGGATACTGCATTTATAAATCGATAAATAGGTAGAGAATCTGTTAATGCAATTTAATACACCAGAAATATGGCACTCAATTTCCAGGTTTAACCTGTACTCCAAACCCCTGATTAACACTTCTGTCACTCACATCACTAAAACGCTATCCACAAGATTACCTTTTGAAACATATTTGGTCGACGGTGTTTTAGAGCCCATGTCACATCCGATCTAGCCATCAACAGTCAGAAGTTTTATCTTGTACCCCTTTATTCTGTATTTGTTTTATTAGATGTCAGGTTCAGAAATCCCAGAAGAATCTGGAGTGTTTGTGATATGTGCCACACAAAGCCCCTGTTGATTTCATGTCTAGCCATAAATGAAATGCAATTAGAATGGCTTTGGCACAATGTGCTTTGAGATCCATCACAAGTCAGTGCTACACATATGCCTGTGTAGACCAAATGCAGATTTCTCCTGGTTGAGAAGTATTTGTTGAGTGTGGCTAAAATGTCTATCTGAATCATTGCAGATTGCAGGATTTTTCAATCAGTGATGTATGTCATGTGTCTTAGACCTGGAAGGGATGAATAATGTTGAATTAAAGTCAGATAATGTGGGCTTTGTCGGTTGCTAATGGCCCTAAACCTGAGTTATTGGCCCAAGCTACATGAAAAGCCATGAAATGAGGATGAGGGTCTTCCAAAACTGCTATAGCCAATAGCAGAGGGTTTGTAGAGCTGTTAGAACATTCCATCCACTTGAAGAAGAATGTTTAAATCAAAAAGGGAGAAACAGAAAATCAACCTTTGGTATGTTGGAGCAGAATAACACCAGCCATTGTTGGCCATAAAAAATGGCGCACTCATCATTCCAGTGGTCTAATAGAAATTAACCCTGGGCGGACAACTACATTACGCTCGTGTAGCCTGCGTAGTTTGTGCTACTTAGCGCTACGCGAATTGCACGTAGCACAGTGCAAAAACACGTAGCGTAGCGTAGTTGGCATTTTTTGCTCGCTCGCGGTCCTCAACGTCAAGTTGGCGACCGCGAGTGAGCAAAATGACATCCCGGCGAGACTTTTTCCTCGTTCGAGATCAGCAACATCAAGTTGCCGATCTCGAGCGTGGAAAATAAACCTCCAGGCGAGATTCTCAGCGCGGGGAGGTCAGGTTTCTCATTGCGAGTGGTCGCATATGTTCGCGATGAGAAACTACCAGTCCGCGTTGAGAAAGCTGCCGCTCGAATAAAAATCTACTCGAGTGGGAGAAAACGACAGCTCGCAAAGTGCAAGATGCCGTTTTCAATGATTGCACAGTGCGGACAAGCATCCAGCACTGTGCAATCATCGCGAACAGCACACTACGCAGTTCGCGTAGTGCTACGCGTATCTCGCATAGTGCAAAGTGCACTTTGCGTAGCTACGCATAGCGCTACTACGCAAACTACACCAAGGGGAAATGTATGGTGTTTAACAATCTCAGTTCCATAATATAAATTTACTCCCCAGTCAAGCAGCCTTGCCTGTCATATGCCTACTATGAACAAGCTGAAATTGTTCATTCAGTAATAATCTTGGGTGTTTAAGATAGGGAACAACATACTGTATGGTTCTGTTGGTTATTTGACCCTTGCCATTAATTGACTTTCTTCTTCATTTATCACCTGGAGACATGTTACATCTAAGTTGAGGTGAGTGTTAAGCCAGAGAAGGTTAATCATCATTGCCAAGTCAATGCCAACATGCATGCCACAGGTACCGGTTTGACACTTGACTTAATGCCTCACTCTGAAAGCAATATGCAGCCAATTAACCTGCACCTGGACCTCTGCTTAGCCAACACATATTTTCTGCTAATTGTCAGACTGTAGGTAGTGGTTGCAAATCACCAATAACATTGGCCAACAGAATTGATAACTTTTCGAAAATGTAATCATATTGAATGTGTTGTAAAATATAAATCACACTTTGTAGGATCAGAAATATGAACAAATAGGGGTGAGGTAAAGATACACAAAATAGATGCAGTCCATGATGCTTGCATATACCCATCTATCCATCACAAATAGTACCATCTACTATCATATAACAGGTAACAATACCAACATCTGAGCCACATTCTTAAAGATATGAACAATCCTGAACCTCCTTAGGAGAAACATTTCCAGATTAAATTATTCTATATGATTCACTCAGAGAGGTGAAACAGATTAAGAGGCTTTGCAGGCCTTTGTGGAAAACCGCAAAGATTATCTACATCAAAATTAAGACTGATTAGATGCATTTTGAAGCACAAATGTGATTTGTCTGTTGGAGTTATAGAGTTGGGTGATGATGAGTGTACATGAGTTATGTTTGCCTTAGGAAGAGCATAGGATGGTGGAAAATGTGCATGTATTATTCTGGGTTTTAGCAGTGGAGGCTAGATGATGTAAAATATAGATGAGACATATCAGGGGTAAGTAGAGGTTATCTGAAGGTACCTCTAAATGGGATTGTTGGTTTTAGAACCCGTTTCAGAGGCCCAGGGGCAAGCAGGAGTTACTCGGCCTAACCGTGAAGTATTAAGGCCGTTTACTCCTGATATCCTGGGACATGGTCTATTATGGGGTCTGAGCAACTAGGCCAAGTACACCTTCCACTCTTAACTCCCAGTGGTAACATGACTCAAGAAGTCCAAGAATTCTCTGGGAGGAGGTAGGTGTAGGACAAACAGAGGCTCACATCTCAATGTATGTTCAGAAACCCAAAAAAATGAAAATCCAGCCAATTACTAACTTATTTAAAAAAGCTGTATTTATCTACACCCAAAGCAAAATATGGTACACACTAAATAATAAGACACTCTTGAAATGAAATGAAATTAAATGAAAGGGAGATTTATAAAGTGTGATACAATTAACTGAGGGTGTCAAAGCGCTAGCTCATCAGGTAAAAAAATGCCGTAGGGTTTTAGTAAAGAATCAAAGATTGAAGAGCCAAGTCTTTAATGCTTTCCTGAAGGCCAACAAGTGGGTTTCATCCTTCAACCTTTGGGGAAGTGAATTCCAGAGTCTGTTCATAACAACCAGAAAGCTTCTACCACCCCAGGAGCTTTTCCTGAACCTGGGGGTCACCAGATTGTGAGCGTGAGCTGAGCGTAGATGGCACGCAGGAGTGTATAGTTGAAAGTTCTGTTTAAAAAAGACAGGTCCTATGTCATGAGTCGCTTTAAATGCTATGCAGAGAGCCTTAAACTCAATCTGTCTCTATATTGGTAACCAGTGTAGCTCTTTTAGTGCTGCAGAGGCATATTTGTGCTTGGGAATGTTCAGCAAAAAGCGCACTGCGGCATTTTGCACAATCTGTGATTTAGTTAGACATTTAGTCCGGAGGTTGATAAAAAGACAGTTGCAATAATCGGCTCTGGACAGAACAAGAGGCGAGATCACTAGTTTACGTAAATTAACGGGAATGAATGAAAGGATATTTCGAAGTAATTTTTGTGTATAGAAAGATACAGAGGTGACCTGGTTCACGTGGCCTTCAAAGGAGAGCATGGAGTCAAAAGTGACTCCCAGGTTTTTTACTCTATTTGTAGGGATAGGTAGCGTGCCCAACTCCGAATGCCACAAAGCAGGGGACCAGAAATTAGTATTGCTGTCAAAGAGTAGGACTTCAGTTTTACTGGAGTTTAATTTCAAACAATTAGTGACCATCCAGTCCCCAACATGGTGCAGGCATGTATAGAACTTTGCTGCTGTGTCTGAAAGTGAGCCTGTCACTGAAACCACAATCTGGGTATCATCAGCATAAGATCTGATTAGCCTTGCCAGAGAAGCAACGTATATATTAAAGAGGGAGGGGCTCAGTGATGATCCCTGTGGAACCCCCCCACAGCAGTGTAAAATTGGGTGATTTGAATACCAAAAGAGTCACAAACTGTTCACGGCCAGTCAGGATTGATCTAAGTAAAGTAAGACTCTGTTAGGTCTGTATTTTAGCACTGTCTGTGCATGCACCAACATCCCCTTCTTTTAGCTATGGACTAGGGTTATTGCTTATTTACTTGAGGGAACATCAAGGTTAGCCCCACTACAGAATATGAGTCTTAGAAGTCCCACAATGGCTATTCAATCCCAAAGTGTTGGTTTTTCAATCAGTGCAACTTCCCTCTCACAAAGTGTCTGCAACTCAAGGTGCAATCTTACCCGCTTCCACTGGACCTGAGACAGAAGGCCTGGGAGTGTTCAGCAGTTCTGGTTTGTGGTAGACTTCAGCTGATGCGATAAGTGGTAGTCTCTTCACGGCTACCATGGGCTCTGGATCTCCACAGCACTCTTCTGTTTTTGCTGTCAATACAGTCTTTCTCTGATGGCAGACCTGGGGTTGCTACTCGGGTTCTGATGACAACATAGGAGCTATGAGTTCACAGTTGCACACTGTTGGCAGGCAACAGTCCACGGCTTCCTCTACAGCTCCCCATCTGGCAAATGGGGGTCACACTCTGCACACTCAATGTTACGTATCTCTTTGGTTCACAGCACTGCACAGGATGACAGCCCTATCTTCACCAGGCCTTTGGCCTTTAAGATTCACAGTGGCACCCGCTTGGCATAGGGGATCACGTTCCATGCACTTAAGATGGAATCCCTATGCAGGCCACAACAGTGCACAGAGTGATGGCCCTATCATTACCTAAGGTCTGCACCAAGGCAAAGGAGCTTATGATTTACCATGGGACCCACCTGGCATGGGGGGTCGCATTCCACGCAATTAAGAAAGCATCCATCTTTGGATCAAAACATTGCGCAGTGGTGACGGCCTTGTCTTCACAGTACTGCACCAGGGAGACAGCCCTTAAGAGTCATCACAGCCCCCACCTGACATACGAGTGGTCACGTTCCACGGACACTGGCAGACAGCCCAATCGGTGCAGTGGTCCAGATGGACCAACATGTCACATTCAGCTCCCTGGATCCCCACTGGAAATCACTAAAAGCAATCTCCTTTTCCTCAAAGTGTCCTCTAGTTTTGGGTTGGGTAGAAGCTGTTCCTCCAGTCTCTCATGGATGGCATTTAGTAGTTGGCAGGGGTTGCAGCTGTGACCATTAGTTTGCCTCTTGTGACCACTGACATGACATTTGCTACCCCTAGCCGCAGAGGTGGCAAAATCAGTGCCAGGAACACAGGGGCAGCTCGTCCTTATGGACATCGGTTGGGGCTCCAATCTCCTTGTTTTTTATCCTTTTTTTAAATTACCCTAATAGTAAATAATAGAATATTATTTACTATTAAAGTGATAAAAAGATGATTAAAATTACCTTGAATATGACCCTCCACAGCAGCAGGAGTAAGCAAAATAAAAAACAATTTGTTCAAATGTATGTTTTGTGCATGCATGCAGGTGCGAGTGCGCTCATGTAAGAGAGAGTGTGTGTATGTTTGATTGTGTCTGTATGTAAACTGACCTTTATGCAGTCTCCAGGCGAGTGTTTTTGGCTATCCTGGGTGATGTCTCCTGACCCAGCAAGGGAGACTGGTAGACCCCCAATCCCCAGTCCTGGTCACAAAAAGCAGAACTCATGCTGAGCTACTCCACTCTGATGTACAGCTTCAGTTTGATAATTTGGCAGTCTTAAACTCCACTTTTTTATTCTGTTTCCGTACACAAATGTGATTTTGTGTCTGAAGTTCATGTTCCGGTGGTAGTCCACTTTAAAGTGCCCACTCCTTTGTTGTGCTCATCCTCCAGAGAACCCTCTATCACACCAGGTGTGTCTCTAAAGCACCAAGCACAGGCAATAGAAGAGCATTGAGGATCACACCTGCATGTCAGTCTCAGTGGTATGTGTATCACAAGGTGAAAAGGCTTCCAGCCAAACTCTTTATGACTCTTTTATCAGCACCCATCTCCTTCTTGAGATGTCTCTCTGCCCCTTTGAGCATTGACCTCTTCCAGAATCACAGAGCCTTTTTAAGTATACGGGAGAGCCTGGCTCTTCCTTCCTCCAGTGAGTGTTCCACCCAGCTCATAGGTATGCAGCAATCCACAAATCTGTCTGTGGGACTCCTCTTCTGTCAAATGATAGGAGGCCCCGGGACTCCCTAGAGGGAAAACACAGACCCTTATGCACTGTACCCCACACAGGCACCTCTGCATCTCTGGTGCTGCACACAAACAAGCATGTAGCCCTCCAAGTGTTCTATCACTCACCAGAACACATACATACCAGTGTGATGCACAACCCCCCCCACCTCTATCTCCATGTGCAGTTGCTCTCATAGGTCCACAAATGTACCAGCAGGGTGCACTGACACTTCTTCCTTTTTCTGTTTCATAATTTTTTTTAAAGGTGCCTGGTATTACAATTTGCAAGTGAATAATGAATAGCTGCACCTCAGGTATCTGAGGTAGGCTCAGGATGCAGGTTCAGGTCTTGTGCAAGACTATCACTCATATGTATTGGATGCTGGCATAATCGATTATACACATAGTTGGAAAGCTGACACGATAGGGTTAATTTCCGGGTAAAGAACATAAGCATAACTAATGAGGGCTCAGTAGCAAGGTTTGGTACCTTTTGGGCTGCTCGTAAGGCGACTATATGGGGCTTATTAGGGCCCAGGAGTGCACTCGCTCTTCCCATTTTACTCAATGAGAGGCGCACGCCCTTCTCTTGAAACAACGACTAGCGTCTGATCCCCAGGAGAACATGTCCCGGAAATTGGGTCGGACATCGATTTTGTGGCATGGTTAGTGCTCTCTATACCCTACCACTTGAGTCCAGATCAACGGGGACCTCTGCATCTTTCCCCATAGAGCGAGGGTCTAGACAAGGCTGTCCTCTCTCCCCCCTTCTCTTTCCACTTGCAATTGACCTTTGGGCCCAGCTTATTCATGCAGATGCCCAGTTTTGGGGAAGGAATTGGGGTGATGAGCAAGAAGACCGCATAATTTTGTATGCGGACAACGTCCTCTTATACCTTGTGGACCCCGCCACAAGTGGTCTCTGTTGTCTGCATTTATTGAAATGCTTTGAGGCAGCTTAAGGTCTCGAGATGAACCCTTCTAAGTCTGCATTGTCCCCACTGGGCTCAGCTAGAGACTGTTTTGACTGGTAGACAAACATACCTCTTTATTATCTCAGTTTCAGGTATCTGTGTTACTTTACATCAAGAACTCACTTGAACCCTCAATCTCCAATCCCTTGTCTGTAAAGCCAAATCTGATATTCCTATATGGAAATCACTTCCCCTAAATGCCATGAGATGTATAGCTTTATACAAAATGATGATTGTCCCACGGATCCTGTATATTTTTCAGAATCTACCACTCCACCTGCCTTGGATGTGGTTCCAAGATCTGGACAGGATGGCCGCAACGTTCCTGTGGAAAGGATCTTGACCCTGCCTTGCTTTCATGCTCTGTCAACAGGGTCCCTATGATGGGAGCTTGGGGATGACCAATCTTTGTCTTTATTATTTGACCTCTCATCTCCTTGTTATTTATGATTGGTTTAATTTGGGGGTGGGCCGATCCTGCATACTGACTAGAAATGTCCCTGCTGTGCTTTCCTCATCTACAGGCCCTGCTTTATGCTTCTCCAAATCCTTCCTCCAGTCCATTCCTCAAATAACTAGAATGGTGTTCTTAGCCCGGAGGACTGTGCTTCAACATGTGCAGTGGGACGCAAAGCTTACTCAGCAGACACCCCTTTGGCACTGCATTTGGTTGAGGGAAGTTTTAGTGCTTCAGCGTTTTACGGCCTGGGATCTAATTGCCATCACCTTAGGGGGGAACATTTGATTGGGCACACACATTCACTACTTTCAAGACTGTTAATCTACCTATGTCCTGGCCAATACCCAATTCCAAAAATATCTACATCTCTGACCCGCTCTATATACTTCTACATTGACATCTGAAGTATTGCCGGAGTTTAGTCCCATTGAAGCCAAGGTCTATATGGGAAATCCTGGTCGCGGTGGCATCTCTCAGACTTACCGTACCTTGATAATCAATTCACCCAGTACACTACATCGTCTTAGGACATGGTCGGAGGGCTGGCTGGGCCCCATTGACGATGAGGACTGGTGTGATGCTCTGATGGCCCCTCGAGAAATTACTATCTCCTCCTGACTGTGGCTGGTTCAAACATATTATCTTTACTTAGCCTCCCTCTCCCCAACATAAGTGCATCGTGGAGGCATTCGTTTTAGAACCTTATGCCCCCCGTTCTGGAATGGACCCAGCAGCTTTTTATGATATAGTGTGGCCCTGCTCCATGGTGATCTGGGACTTATCGGATATCCTTGGGTGGGAGGTACCTCTCTCTCCCTCGCTGATACTACTTGGTGTGTTTGAGGGCTCTAAAGTCACAAGAGCTGAACGGTCATTTCTGGGGACGGCCATCCCTGTTGCCAAACAGGACATTGCTGCTCATTGGATGTCCCCAACACCTCCCACCCTGTCAGGTTGGCTGCGAGGAGCAGATTGAGGTGCGCAACAAGAACATATTATCTATGAGGCCAGAGGATGTCCCCACAAACATGGGCGGGTTTGGGGAAAATGGCTGCGTCAAAAGGACTGACATTATAATTGGTGCAGAATGTTGGTTTACGCTTTTTCTACTTCTGGTGTATTATTTGAGCGTTCCTGACAAGTATATTTGCTGCTCTTATTGCTGTACTATTGTGCTTGTGTGTCAACTGTTAAATCTTACCACCTCTGTGGTTTAAAACCAATGTGATCTGTTTAAAAAAAAAAAATAGCCTAACAATAATGGGAGCGGAAACTCGTGGGTATGTGGTCCCCTTTAAATTACTGTCAGAAGCTGAGTTTGTTATGTTACACACAGGGACATGTGGGGAAATGGGGTTCATGTAGCAGGGTTTAGAATTTTAAGTGTTCCTGGTCATTAGGGGACTTCCAGTGATAACTGCAGTAGTGGAGGGATGGCAATGGCGGCTGACACGGAAATCATTCAGTCCATGCTTCATACAGTGCCCTGAGGAGCTCAAAGGAGGAAGAGGCACAGCACTGAAGCTGAGCAGAGACACATAACCTTCAGAATCCTGCTACTGTACACCTAGCCAGGATAGACAAAAATGTTGCTGGGACCAGTGGCACACAAAGGAAGAGGAAGATTAAGTTCTCGGGCAGGGAACTTGAACACCTGAAAGAGGGGTGAGCAGCAGCCACGACAAACTGTTTGGCAAGTTGTCCCTGAAGGTGCCAGAGGCTGAGAAGTGCAAAATACGGCTGCGCATCAAGGAGATAGTGAATGCTGTTGGAGTCACCCACCGCAGCATAGAAGAGCTGACGAAGAGGTGGTATGACCTCAGGAAGCGTGCCAAGGAGCGCATTGCCGAAAGGGTGAAGGAAGCAGCTGGCACGGGAGGGGGACCATCGACAGCCCTGGAGGACCTTGTTGAGGGGATCATAGAGCGCGAGGCAGTCGTGGGTGTCACCCAATTGGACACTTCCGGCTCAGCGAGTACACAACCAGGTAAGATGCATGCAAGCACTAATACTATGCGGACTGTACATCAATGCACATCCCCCCAGGCAAATCACAGTGTGCAGTGATAAGTTCATTCCACATAATCCCTCATACACAGGAAGCATCATGGGAGTTGTAGTCATGTGCGCCAAGTGGCCACGGATAGTCATCAATGCCCAATTAAACATAACAACACCTCACGTCAGACAGTTAGTTTAGATCAATCAATCAATCAATCAATCAAAACCACTTTATTCGATTAGTTAAAATCATAAAAGTGTACAGGACATTTTATACAGATAAAAAGAGAAGACAATCCATCATATACATGTTAAAAAAATAAATACATTTTTCCCCGGTGATTCACAATATAGAAACTAATTGATCTCTTCCAAAGCTGTCAATCTCAATTTCCTTGATCTAATACAGGCAACCAAAAAACTAGCCACACAGAACATAGTTGTTGGTGATTCCATTAGTTGCAGGAATAATAATGCTGGTTTTACCTGGACAAAAGCCTCCTTTCTCAATATAGGTCGGATAAACCTTTTCCTGGCCTCTAGGTAAAATGGACAGAAAAATGAGAAATGCATCGTATCTTGGGCGGAGAAATTGTCACATCTGCAGGGAACCCCATCTTCAAATCTGAACCAGCCCTGCGGAACACTTAAAACCTGATGTATTTGGTTAAAACGAAACTTTATCAAAAGCCACCTATGGTAATTATTCGTAACCATAGATAAATATGGGTGCATGACCGTGGATAAATTAAGCAAGAGGTGAGCCCTTACTGAAGTTTTACTGAGTTCTTGAGATTCTCGCTCCACCTCGCAGTGCTTAATAAAGTACGTCTTAACCCACCTTAAATCAGCTTTCCTTAAACTTTCGGGATTGGAAAAAAGTTCAGGTCGTCCTATCATCTTTGCAGTCAATTTAATATGAGACAACCACTGAATATTCTTCCAATTATCCAATTTAGAGCATTCTTTTAGGATATTATGATTCATTGTAAGATCCGGGTTCAACCAGGTTCTTATCCATAGCAAAAGTGGGGCTAACTTTAAAATGTCTGAGATATATCCCATCCCCAATTCTAAATGTACAGAATAGGTCGCAGTGGATTGGGGGAGGCCAAGAAGGGCACGAAAAAATGTATTCTCTTCTATTTGAATGGAATCAGGGTTAATGTACCCCCAAATAGCGGCCCCATACCTAGCTACTGATATAGTTTTAGCTTGGTAAATTTTCAAAATAGCCTCACATGGTTTCCCTCCCAACCTTTTTGCGAAGCTCAATATAGCAGCCGAAGAACTACGCACTGCTTTCACCTTAGAAATTACTTGGGGTAACCAGTTGCCTTTATCGTCAAAAACGATACCCAAGTAGGTGAAAACTTTTACTCTTGAGATAGCCGCCCCATTACAGTAAAACGTTTTGGGTTGGTTTTTTCCCTTCCCCAATGCCATTACGTGGGATTTGCCGTTGTTAACCACCAGGTCCAAGGATGACATGAAATTACCAAAAGCATTCAATAATCTTTGGAGACCAAGTGGAGTCCGTGCCAAAAGAACAGTGTCATCCGCATAAAGGAGCACAGGTATAGGATTACCATCAATTCTAGGGATATCTAGAGAGGCAGCTAGCAGACTCTCTTCCAGGGAATTTATGTATAAAGTAAATAGCAAAGGGGCAAGAATACATCCCTGGCGTACCCCTCTACCGGATTTAAAGCTAGCAGTGCGTTTCCCCTCCTTAGTCATCCTAATTGAAGCCTTCAGGTCTTTGTGTAGTTCTGCCATAAAATACACAAGGGGCTTATCTAAGCCTAATTCTAAAAGTAGTGACCAAAGCTTGGACCTGTTAACCAGGTCAAAAGCTGTGGATAGGTCCATAAAACCTGCAAAAATCGAGCCCTCAGAAGCTTTGGTATACTTTGCAATGATTAGATGTAAATTCAGGCATTGGTCCTCTGTACCCCTCCCTGATCTAAACCCATACTGGGCATTAGAGATAACCCCTTTATCAGTTGCCCAATTATTTATCCTTGTCAGAATAACTTTTCCCAGAATTTTAAATGAGGAATCTAACAGGGATATAGGTCGATAGCATCTAGGATCACCCCTTTGACCCTTCTTGAACACAGGGATTATGATAGCCTGGGACCATGATTTTGGTGGGGCTACTAAAGAAGCAGAATTAAAAACATTTAACAGAACTTTGGCCCAGTACTTGGTGTTAGCCTTATACATATCCGTAGGCACCCCATCAGGGCCTGGAGCCTTACGTCCGGCCGTGCCCTCAATAGCTTTCTCCACCTCTTCAATGGTAAAAATAATAGGAGGGAGGGGAGAGCTGGAATTAGTGATCTTAAATACTTCCTGCTCGAGATTACTCCCATAAATATTTTCGAAGTGGGCAAGCCAATCTTCCTCGGGGATATTCAATTCCAGCGCCGAGTTCTGGGAACCAGATAAAAAAGGGGAATTAATGATTTCCCAGAATTTGGAGCTGTTTTTCAGGATAGCACTATCCATTAAGGCTACCCAAGCTTCCTGTTTTATTTCCTTCTTCCGTGTCAGTAATACTTGAGAGTAAGCTTTTCTTAACTGTGTGACCAATCCTTTATTCCTTGGTTTTTCATTGAGGGCTTTCCTAAGTTGGTTTAAGGCTGAGGTACAGCTATGATTGAACCAGCCTTGGTCAGTTTTAGGTTTAGCAGGACCACCTTTAGTGGTAAGTTCCATAGCTACTTGAGAGCAAATGGTTTCAAAGGCCGTTATTATGTCTATCTCATGAGAGGATGGGTCAGTACATATATTTAATTGGCAGCCAATCTTAGATATAATTAAATCAAGGAAATCTTCAGGAATAACCTTGGACCAATGTAATCTCCTCCCTTGGTCTTTGGCATTCACTGAAACCACCACAGGTGTCAAATTGCGTTTGTCTATAATTGGGAAAACATTGGCCAAGATCAATATCACCGGGTTGTGGTCACTAAAACAGGAACGCATGGCGTTATAAAAAAACACGTAATTTAAAAGCCCCGCAGATAAAAATATATAATCAATTATAGTTTCCCTATCCCTAGCAGCATAGGTAGGGACACGAGAATACTTGTCCTGAAAACCTGCCTCATAGAGATCAGTATTTGACAAAAGGGACTCCATGGCAACCCCTTTTGGACTGTGTTCAAAATGTTGGGGGTTGGAGAATTCAGGGCCATCCTTATCTCTATAGTGGCAGTTAGCATTACATAAATGAACATTAAAATCACCCATCAATAGATCAGTGATATATTATGTACGAAGTAGGCCATGTGAGAATCATATTTTGGAACAAACAATACTAACACTGCACTGTTTCACACACCGATGCAGCTCAGGTGGACTCCGAGGACAATGACCGGCTCATTATCTCTGAGACCCCTGCAGAGACGGATGTAGAGACCCCTGTGGAGCCTGAATGTACACCACCCCCGCCACCAAAACACAGGGCACACGTACCCGCCATGCCACAAATGGAACCAGAGCCAACTCCAGCACCCACAACAGTCCCAAGCCAGCCACGGGTCCCTTCACCAGCTCCAACACCAGCACAGGTCCCACTAGGACTCTGGTGCAGGCCCAGGACCCGCATTGCGGCCGATGTAGAACTGGCTCCAAATCTATATGGCGGCGTGGAGTCGCAGATGCTTCATGTGCAGCGCCTGCAGGGGAGACACATGGGCGCATCAACATGCAGATCTCAAAGCTGACCAAAAACATTAGTACTATGTCGGACTGTGTGCGTGACCTCACTACAGTTGTTGCAGAGGGAAACCGACAGACCAACCATAAACTACAGGAGCTCACCCGTGCAGTTCTTGCAGGACAACGCTCTTGGCGTAGGTGTCATCGGCAGAGTTTGGTATGTACCTCATCCAATACCAGGGTCATAACCAAGGTAAGCAACACCACTGCAGTATTGGCACGGTGCTCCGTGTCTTTACAGATAGATCTGGGCCATTTCTGTGGGGACGTTGCAAAGGCCTTAGCCCAAGTGACCACTGCCGTGGAACACTTGCACTCTGGGACTGTGATTGCCAGCAACTTGGAAAGGGAGGAGGGTAGTGAGGAGGCATCGAACCTAAGTAGTGTGTCTGTGCCAGTGAGCACTAGCAGGAGGCACAGTTCGCGCAGCTCCACATCCACGAGCACACATCAGGCTGGTGTTGCAGAGTCATGCGGCAGGAGGCTGGGGGTACGTAGCAAGAGGCGCTAGCCCTGTATATGCACCAATCAGGCCATGGTGGTGTAACCATTGGCCCTTTCAACATTGTGATTGCCCTTCAGTGCTGTTGGAAACCTTTATTTGGACTTAATCATCCTATGCAATCATTGTCACAATTTTCTCAACATTATTTATTTGTTTTACATGTGCACATGTAAATAAAACATTCTCAATCTGCAACTTCTTGTGATGGCTCATTTTCAACTACCTCAGAAATGATGTTGTGTGATGTGTGCACGTCTCCTCTGACCTTCGGCTGTGTTTGCCACATGTGCCTGTCGGTGTTGTGCGTGTGGTTGGTCGTCACCATCATTGTCATTTTCGTCCATCTCAATTAGTATGCCTCTTCTTGTGTCAATGTTGTGCAGCATGGCACATACTGCCACAATCCTGCAGCAGGTTTCGGGGTTGTACTGTAGAGCACCACCAGTCTTGTGAAGGATCCTGAAGCGACCTTTTAGAATTCCAAATGTCCTTTCAACCACATTCCTTGTGCTAATGTGTGCCACGTTGTAGTACTGATCCTGTGGTGTGGCTGGGTTGAGGTAAGGTGTCAGGATGTATTCGCGCGAGGCGTATGCGCTGTCACCTACAGGGTGGGAGGCAAAGGGTTAGCCACAGTAATGCAATGGCCGTTTGGCATAATGATGTCACAAATAGGTATATGTATGTACCAAGTAGGTGTCCCTCTCCAAATTTACCGCCAAGCAGATGCCTGTGGATGCCACAGTGGCGGAACATATACGAATCATGTGTGCTTCCGGGAAATTGTGCTACGATGTCCGTTATTAGATGCTTAGCATTGCACACAACCTGGACATTGATGGAGTGGTAAGAGTTCCTGTTTCGGAAGATGTACTCGTTGGCTGAGGGGGGACAGATGGGGACATGCGTGCAGTCAATGCATCCAATGACATGTGGGAATTGAGCCACCTGGTAGTGCTCAAGTTTGGTCTGATTCAACTCCTGTGGGGTTGTGGGGAAGGTGATGTGGGTATGGATCATGGTCAGCATGGCCTCAAGGAATTTCCGGAAGAAGCGTGAGAGTGCGCTTTAGGATACACCTCCGGCTACCACTGCGACCCTCTGGAAACTGCCTGACGCCAGTAGGTGCAGGCTACAAAGGACCTGGACATGTGCCGGAATGGCATTGGTCCTACGGGTCTGGTGCTGCAGTAGGGGTTCCAAATCTGCTATGAGGCGCATTATCATTGCACGATTAAGACGATACTTATCATATATTTCTTCCTCATTTTGGTCCAGCAATGTTATGCGCACTCTGAATACCCTCTCCTGTATCCTCCGCCTGCGCTGGGCTGCTGCATTTATCCTCATCCTTTTTGTATTCCTCAACTTTACCTCCTGGTTGAGATTCCCCTTATTCTGCTCTCGCTAAATTGCGATTTAGGGGAAAATCAGTATTAGCAAGTTTTGATGCATTGGTTTGCAATTCGTTATTAGCTAATCACTATTAGCAAGAGCAGTTTTTTGTTTTCGCTATTATAAAATCACTATTTTGCTAATCGCTAATTTAGCGGGAGCAGTTTTTGTGATTTTCAGGGATTTTCGCTATTGGGGTTGATGCATTGGAAAGTGTTGTTTTGCGGTTGGTTACCGGCTATTTTACCGAATCGCAATTTTTGCAAGGGGTATTTTGCTTGATGCTGGTGCCAGTTACTTCTTCACGGTCGTGTCTCTCCTCTGTCGTCTCTCCTCTCATCCCCACAAGTGTTGGAATGGAAGCAGGAAGCACACAGGCTCCCCTAAGCCTACACAACACTGCTGTCACCATGACAGCAGTGTCGTGATTGGTCTGACACCGTGGTTCAGCCCTCAAACAGAGAGTGGGAGCCTCTGCATGTTCTCCTTCAAGGGTATGCAATACAGCCGGGTGGAGAACATGCAAACTGCCCAAGACAGCTGACCAAAAAGTAATGCTCACTTAAATAGTGCTCCCCGCTCCTCCCTCTGCTCTGTAAGCAGCGCAGCCCCACCTTACCAAGCCCTGCCCCACCTTGCAAACCTGCTTCAGCAGGGAAAAATAAAATGATAATAACAATATGTTCCTTTTTTGCACTGCTGAAAAGCTGCAGGGTGTCACTCCTCCGCCTTAGTAGAGGAACCGCCGCTGTAGAACGGGTTATGCTCAATCGCTTTGTTAATCACAAAAGGCAAAATACGGACTGAGTATAATCAGGAGAAAGTCGAGTTGCATGTGAGGATTTGAACGACGTGATATGCTCAATTGCAGCATCACTGAATTGTCTTGGGAGTTTGGGACACGTTTTATTTGTATATTGGGGGCTTCATCATATAAGTTACAGTAATGTACAGCATGTTAACGAAAAATATGTTGATGCTATGAAACACGGAACTTGCAGGCAGTCATTCATAGTTTTATAGTGTCAGTAATTTCCTGTATTCAGTGAAAATTAGCTTAACAGAAGTTGTCTTTCATTTACTGACATGGCAACAAATTTGAAAGACGTGTTCAGGGAAACCTTCTGGGTTTTTTTTTAAATAACTACCCACAACCTACCCTGGTCAAACGTTTCATTCATAATATAAGGGGTGAGTAAAAATGTGAAACTGGCTATTGGAATTTTGATCAATGAACTTGCACAGTGTTTAACTGTTTGATTTTTGATGTGAGTGTACATGTCTCTAGGAGGCACTTATGCACCTTACCTTTGCATATCTGGGGACTTCAATTGTTATAAAAGGGATATTCTCAAAGAACTTAAGAATTTTGACACCAAATTCGAAATCCAATGAGCAAGAACATCCCAGATGTAAGTATATCTTTGAGTGGGACTGTAAGTCCAACTCGCAAGACACAAACTAGAAAGCCTGGCCATAATACACTATCATTCTCTAGAAAAAGAGTATGCTGCTAGCATTGCACTCATGCTACTCATCTCCCAGTGAGGATGGTAGACCTCAACCACTATAAGGGTATTGCTTGTTGTGCCCTGCCTGGTGTAACCAGAGCTCAATCTATAAAACAAGCCTTGGTTATATCACTCACATGTCAAAGCTTGACAATTGTAGACAAGACTGTCGTACTTTAATATTCGGGACCGCGTAGGGGACAGGGCCCTACCCCTGTCTATGTTGGTATTAGCGAACCGCAAATGGTAAATGCGGCATGTATGAGTGCTTTATATGTCGTTCTAGCTATGAATGCACTGTGTACACGTTATTCTGCTCAACTACGCGGGTTCCATTTTGGAAGCAGTGGCCATCTTGTCATTGCCCTCACATAGGCTATAATGGAGTTAATACGGGCCTCATAGTACATGGGCTTTCCCTCTGACTTCTCTATGACCTGGGCAGCTGGCTCTGCTGCCCTGGGTCAAACCGGTCTCACGAGCTCCCCTTCCTCCGTCCACCTGTGATTAGCATCAGGGCTTGACCTGTCATAAAACCCTTTCATTCTACACAATCCCCCGGCTAATCTCTTCCACACCTGCTTGTTCCTGCTTTATGACTTGTTTCCCAAAACAGGAGATGCTCATGTTTATTGGGGGGTCTCTTTACATCAAACATGGGATCTGAATCTTACTGTGTAAATCATTGTGGGCTGGCCGAACTGGAATGTGGGATGGTCATCATGACTCTGCCTTTTCTTTGTAATGTACACTTGTATATTGCCGTATCATAAAACCTAGGAATGTATGCTTGAGGCAAGGAAAAGCGTATTTAAGATGAAGTCCGTTCCTATGATTTTCAGCAGTCTCCTGAGAACATACACACTGTTGTACTTCTAGGATACCTGTCATTGGTCTGCAGCCAATAAACGATTCTTTGACTTCACCCAGAAGACTCTGTGTTTCTGTAGGTCCGGAACAGGGTGAAACCCAGAAGTCATAGGGTGTGTGCCCCTGCACCGCTGGGTCTAAAATACCCAGTACTTCAGTTTGGCGCCCAACTCGGGCCGATTTCAGCGGTACCAGTCCAAGCCAGAGGTTCGTGAGGAGCTTCGTGTGGAAATTCCGGAGGAAGGCCGCCACTTCATCGACCCCTGCATGTCGACGTGGTCCGAAAGTCTTTTCTGCGAGGTTCTCCGCGTCCCGACGGCTACGAAGGACTGCTGCCCTGATTAATCGACCTGTTTTGGACCCTTGACGAGTTTGAGAGAGCGAAACAATCGAGAGAGTCTTCTGGTGACGCCATCGATCAGCAATATTCAGTTAAGTATAAGTGGAGCGTCTCCCATTTGTTTTGGTATCCCTCGGGATCGTTTGGTTTGATTTGGTAATTGGTGATTTGGTGTTTGCAAACCCCAAAGCCAGAGGATTCGTGTATTCACGAGAATATCGTATTCGATAATCCTTTGACATTTGGATCTAGACTAGTGAGCGAAGATGCCTGGTTCTGGACTATTTGGTAGATTATTTTGTTTGGGTTGTGAAAAAGATTTCCAGCTAGAGGAATCATGTCCGGTTCCTCCGGTTGGAACTCCAACTTATGAGCTCTATGTGAAACATGGCGTAGGCCCCATTGCATATAACGAAGTGTGGATCCACTACACCAGGAAAGATGGTGTTTTAAAATGGCCCCAAAATGGTAGTTTTGATACCGATATTTTAGATAATCTGGAAATTAAATTATTTAAGAAGAAAGCCCGGCCGGCGATGTTTGACTCTTTCCGCTTGTGGCGAAAGGAAGCCAAACAGAAAGAAATTAAGTTAGCGAAAAAGAATAAAAGAGAGAGAGGTATGTCAGTAATGCAAGCAGCTGTACAATTTAAAGACAATGAAGAGGAGCAAATGAATGAGCAATTGCACAGGCAGCGCAAGTTAGGGATTGACAAATGTTACCCAGCTTTGCCACATCCTAAGCAGGATGAGTCAGAAGAAAAGGAGAAAGATCCTCTGATGTCACATTTGTTGAGTTCGCCACCCCCGTATGCTCAAACTGCCACGGCGCCTCCCCAGCTTGTAAATATGCCACCTCCAGTGCATATACTGCAAGCCTTGCCGCAACCGCCAGTTGCTTTGCAGCCAGTTCCTATTCCTGTAGCGCAGCCCTCTCAAGCGCCGCCAGTGGTGCTTCCAACTGCCCCCGCATTTCCTGCGACTTTGCCTAATCCAGTAACTGCCTCCCCTAACACTCTTCCTTCCATCACTCCAGTACCTGTCTCTACATCCTCTTTTCTTCCCTCTGTTTTTCCCCCTGTTCTCGCCTCAGCTTCTCCTTCGACGCGACAGCGCTTAGCTAATGTGGTTACTACATTAATGTCTCCTCTCTTTGGGTTATCTGGTGCAACTCCTGGTTTACAGCGTAAGCAGCTGCGCAGCCAATTGCCTAACCCCGATGAGAAAAAGGTAATAGATCACATGGCGCGTAGATGGATCGTTTTCCCTTCACTTTATGATGTGGAATCAGTTGTCAATACTTTCCATCAATGGGATGCCCCTAAACAGAGATATGTGTTTGAGAAAATGTGCGAAATTCTCTGTGAAGAATTGGAGGATAGTGGTAAAAATCCGAGTCCGCAGGAATTGTGTAGAGTGAGGTTCGATTTTGGAACTGGTATAATTGTGGACCGCGAAGTAGATAAAGCAGTTGCGGTTATATTGTCACTTAGGAATGACGATTGCCAACAGTCATTGTTTGAACAAGAGGTCCTTGTGGGGAAAAAGGCAAAAGCGCGACAATACCCTATGAGAGAAGTTCCCCCGGTATGGAAGGAAGCGGTTGCAGCTGTCGGTGGTAACCCCGCTGTGGCAGCGCATTTCCAGCGTGTTTGGGTGCATGTTCCATGGAAGCGCTCTGAAGTATTAGCGCTTAAGCAGTCCTTACCTGATCCCCGTAAGAACCCAGCAGGTTATTATAAAGAGTTGTCACAGACGGCAGGGTCATGCATTATGAATCTGGCCGACATAGACATGTTGTTTGGCAATGTTGTTCCACAGCCTCTATGGGGATCAATTCGTAATGTAGATCACAATGCAGAACTAGGAGATACATGGGCCAACATTGTTGCTGCTGATGCTAGACAAACGGGTGGTGCGAAACCAGAACCTTTAGTAGCTGAACTCCCTGGTAGAATCATCACGTATATGAAGACAATAATGCCGGCGATGCGCGTAAATTGGGACAAGTTATCTGCATGCAAGCAGAAGAAAGATGAGACAGTGTCAGACTTCTTTACTAGGTTTGAAGAAACGTTTATTGACCACAGTGGGCAGGATATGAGTACTGAGGGTGGCCAACGGTTGTTTGTGGACAAGTTTGTGCAGAATTTACTTCCTGACCTGTGTAAAAAGTTGAAAGATTCAGAAAGTTCCTGGGCTGTTTCTTCTTCAGCGCAAATACTGGCTACTGCACAGTATTATGAAAATAGAGATAAAGACGAGAAAGATAGAACGGAGAAGAAAACGAAGGAACTGAAGACAAAGGTCCTTTTACAGCAGGCCTATCCGCCACGTGGAGGTCAGAATAATTATAGGCAACACCAAGGTGTCTATCACCAACCCCAACAGTTTCAGAACAATCAGCAAATGAACGGGTATTACCAACCACGTGTTCCTGTAGGTCCCAACCAATGTTCATACTGCAAAGAGGAAGGTCATTTTAAATATAGTTGCCCTAAATTAATGCAGCGGAACGGTAATATGTATGGCACAAGAGGTAGAGGTGGTCAGCAAGCTCCTAGAGGTAGAGGGCGTGGAAGTGTTCCCCAGAACGCGCGTCCTCTGCCGCCTCAAAGTACCATCAATAGCTTTGATCAGCAAGCTAACGCGATGAGCAATACGGCCCAGTATTATAATAATGATTATTATGTAGAGGACGGTGATGCAGAGAATAATGATTACTAGGACAGCCATAGACAGAGAGAGGGAGTTGTTTCAGTGCCAGTGGATCAGAGTGGACCGTATGTTGAGGTGACTACAGCCAATGTAACGGAGCCTTTTCTGCTAGACACTGGTGCTGCAAAGAGTTCAATCATGCATTCAAAACTCCCTGGCGCACCTTTGTCTGGCGAGATAAATGTTTCAGTAGGTTTTTCTGGCGCCCCAGTTAGGAACCCGATTTCTAGTCCCATGTCACTTTCTGTTGGACCTTGTAAGCTGAAAGCACCCCTGATCCTGACAACAGGTTGTGGTGAGAATTTACTGGGATTAGATTTGTTGAAAAGATTGCATGCCACGTTGTATTGTTCTCCTTCGGGAGTACAACTTACATTAGGCAAGAAAGTAATTTCCCCAATGTACTTGTCTAAAAACACGATGCCACCTGAATTGTCATCCCTTCCGGATGCCCTTTGGGCTATTGGTCCCAATGATGTGGGCCTCTTGGAGATACCGCCATATGTGGTGACTTTAAAGGCTAATGTCAGACTGCCACGTATTCCCCAGTACAAGATCTCTAATGAAGGGCAGAAAGCATTGTTAGACATTGTTAGCGACTTGATTCATAAGGGTGTGATAGAAGAGACAAGAGGCAACGTTTGCAATAGTCCGATCTTACCTGTCTTAAAACGAACGGACCCTTCACAGCCACCTGTTTACAGATTTGTGATCGATCTCAGAGAAGTTAATAAGATTGTTGTGCCACAGTTTCCGGTTGTCCCCGATATAACTGCCTTGTTAACGATGATTCCAGCCTCTGCTGCATGGTTTTCAGTGATCGATTTAAAGAATGCTTTCTTTAGTATCCCAATTGCAGAAGAGAGCAGAGATATTTTTGGTTTTAGTCTGGGAGGCCGAAGTTTCCGCTTCAAACGCGCTCCCCAGGGCTACTGTGAGAGTCCATCAATATACAGTCAGGCTCTGAAAGCGCAGCTTGATGCACTTGTTTTGCCTAGTGGCGCTGTCCTGATTCAGTACGTGGACGATTTACTGATCGCTGCGGATACTGAGAAGATCTGTAAAGAAGCCACATTGTCACTGTTGCGCCATTTATCCGCTTACCATCACAAAGTGTCTCTCTCTAAGCTGCAATATTGTCGACAAGAAGTGACCTACTTAGGTCATCTCTTATCGAAGGAGGGAAGGAAACTGACCCCAGAAAGAATTCAAGCTATTGCACAGTTGAGTGTGCCAAAGACACAGAGAGAAGTGCGTGCTTTCTTGGGCATCACTTCATACTGTAGGCATTGGATCCCTAGTTTTTCTTTATTGGCAAAACCTTTGTTAGCCTTAACATGCAAAGACACACCGAATCCTATCCCATGGTCTGAAGAGTGCCAGAACAGTTTTTTGGAATTGCGTAATGCGTTATGTTCAGCTCCTGTGTTGGGCACTCCTGACTACAGTAAGCCTTTTACATTGTATGTTCACGAGAAAGATGGATGTGCGTTGTCAGTGTTAACACAGCCTTTTGGCGACAGACTGCGCCCATGCGCGTATTTTTCATCCACCTTGGACCCTGTAGCGAGGGCATTGCCAAGCTGTCTGAGAGCGACAGCTGCTGCAGCGATGTCTATCCGACAATCGGCTGGTTTGGTAATGGACAATACATTGATTGTCATGGTTCCACACGATGTAGATACATTATTAAATAGAACTAAGACACAACACTTGACTAGTGCACGATTATCGGGCTACGAACTTACACTGTTAGCTAATCACATACACATAAAAAGATGCAATACGCTGAATCCAGCTACATTGTTGCCAATTCCCGCAGACTCAGATGAGATTGAGCAGCATGACTGTCTGTTCAGGACAGAAGAAGAGACGAAAGGGAGAGTAGATTTAAAAGATACTCCCCTGACTGAGTGTGATGGCACTTTATGGGTAGATGGGTCCTGTTTCAAGCTCCCTAATGGTGACACGACTGCTGCATATGCTATCACGACTTTACACACAGTCGTGGAAACTGCACGAGTGCCACATAATTCGGCCCAAGCAGCAGAATTAATCGCCCTCACGAGAGCATGTGTGTTGTCTGAAGGAATGAGAGTGAACATATACACAGATAGCCAGTACGCCTTTGGCGTGGCTCATAATTTTGGGCGTTTGTGGAAGGAGCGTGGGTTCCTGACGTCGCATGGAGCTAAAATTCAGAATGGCAAGTTGGTAAATGATCTCCTTGAGTCACTGACCCTACCGTTGCAAGTTGCGATCATGAAATGCAGTGCGCACAAGAAAGTCACGGATGATGTTGGACGTGGGAATGCGTTTGCTGATGAGACCGCGAGAGAAACAGCACAGAATGTGAAGACTAGAATGTATGTTGCAGGTCCCGCAAGATGGGTTAATGATGTTGGAATGTGTGAGAACACAATAGAGAGTGTGAAGTCGCTTCAAGCTGAAGCCACAGAGGAAGAGTTAAGCAAGTGGAGAGAAAGTATGGGTAAGTTGGATGAGAATGGTTGTTGGATTGATCTGACAGAACATAGGCGGTGGTTGTTGCCTGATGCATATGTGCTTCCAGTAGTTACTATGGCACATGGAATGGCACATATCAGTACGAAAGGTATATGCAAGTTGTTAGCTCCAGTATGGCAGAATGCTGGGATTCCCAAGTGTGCAGAGAATGTGGTCAAGAATTGCATAGTATGCTTGAAGTACAACCCTGGTAGGGGAACCCCAACTCCGGCTGGTCACTTTGCACCCCCATCATGTCCATTTGAAGTTTTGCAGCTGGACTTTATTCACATGGAAAGATGCAACAACCTGAAATATGTATTGGTGGTTGTTTGTGCTTTCTCAAAATGGATTGAGGCTTATCCTCTGAAAGATAACACTGCCCTATCCACAGCCAAAGCCCTTGTGAAGGAGTTTTTCCCTAGGTTTGGGATGCCAAGAATGGTGTGGTGTGATAACGGAAGTGAGTTTGTGGGTAAAGTGATGAAGAATGTATGTGAAGGGCTAGGGATAAAGCAGAAGTTCCACGCTGCAAATCACCCCCAATCAGCTGGATTAGTAGAACGCTACAATGGAGCCTTAAAGCTCAAGCTGGCCAAAATCCAGGCGAGCACCGGTCTTAAATGGCCTGACGCTCTGCCTTTAGCACTCCTGTCCACCAGAATGACCATACACTCACGAGTGGGACTTAGTCCTTACGAGGTCGTTTTTGGCCGTCCCGCCAACGTATGGGGTGTACCGAGACCTACGAAGTTCAGTGAGATTGAGCATCCAGTACTGCTCGATTACCTGTATGATTTGACTGTTAAACTGCGTGTTTTGCACCAACAGGTACATGATACTCTTCCCCAAGCCTCTGAACCTCCTGGACACCCTATCAACCCTGGCTCGTGGGTCCTGGTCCGGAACTTCCAGCGCAAGAGCAACGACGAGCCTCGCTGGATCGGCCCTCATCTTGTTCTTCTTTCGACAAGATCAGCAGTGCGAGTGAAAGGGAAGAAGCACTGGATTTATGGTACCCACTGCAAAGTAGTCCCCTTGCCTCTGCCATATGACCAGTGGGTCAAGGAGGGTATCGCCGACTCAGAGACAAACATTGTACCTCGCTTTGTAACATTCAGTGACGCACGCCTAAAAGACACAGTTTCAGACCAAGAGAGTGACAATATTCTGCAGGAAGCTGTGCCACCATCAAGTCGACTGGACACTACTGAGCCTGAACTTTTGTTTCAAGACCAAACAGCACCTGGCCGTTTCCGCTATAATTTGAGACCTAGGCCCATGGACAAATAAAGATTTCCTCATTATTTCCCTTTTGACATTTTTGCTCTCCCATCTGAAGGACTTTCTTGATTTTTGTTTTTCGAACCACCATCCGGGTTCTGCCGCAGGGTCGCGGTGCCAAGACTTTGGGGTACAGGCCGAAGACGCTAGGTCGACGGTTCTGGTTAGTCTAGGGCGTTTTCCTGGACTGACAGGCGTACTCCTTAGCAGAAGAAACTCATCCACCGCGAGCGGCCCGAGTAGAGGATGGAGTTTTTTAAGATGGAGAGACCGATTGAGGAAATGAACTTTAACGCAAGGATGTGTAGAATTGTAAAAAGTAAATGTTTTGTCTTTTTGTGCTTTTTTACACTGTGTAGTATCATAATGTTTATTGTAGGATTTGTGTTTTTCTCCGCTCAAAAACCCATTGAACCCACTCAACAGCCTATATCTCCTTCTACTGCCTCCTCTCACTCTTTTTACCCTTTGCCTGAGCACGAACAGACCAGACGATCAGAGTTCGTAAATAACTCGTTTATCCAGCTCTTGCACCAGCACCAACTGGTAATGAATACGACCAATTGCTGGGTGTGTGGGTTAATGCCCCATACCATTAACAAGGGTATTCCCTACCTGGTGCTACCGTACAGTTACAATGGATCGTCATGGGCATTCCAAACCATGTTTCTCTATGCTCTAGATACATACTCCCCTCGCCAACCGCGTTCCATCAGACCCATCACCAATAATAAAGCTTTAATGAAAGGAGTTGCCGATATGAGTAGAGATATTGATGCATACTCATCCATTCCCAAAGAAGAGCTGAGACCTTATGTAGGATGGAACGCGACGGGGTATAGTATTAGTCTGGGTGAAAGACAGCGAAAAATCTCATCTCCAATCTGGGTCGTACCCCACATGGGTCGGTTCTGCTTACAGGGTAATGGTCAGAATCCTAGAGCTCAACTGGGAAGAAGTGACTGTACTGAAACGTACACTTTCCCGTCACAGTTTTCCCCTGCGTTTTTGGCTGCTAAGGGCACATATTTCATCTGTCATGACCGAGCATATACATGGCTGCCCCCTGATTTCTCGGGCACATGTTATATTGCGAACTTGCTACCGCCGACATTTACTGCTGCCTCTGACTATCACAAGACCAGAGTTGTGAGAGGTGTGATTAGTAAGGAGGATACTGCCGGTCAGGAAGCGGGAGACTTCTTCTTGGGTTTCCTGCCGTTTTGGGGACCTATGGTCAATAGTAGGAACCTGAGACAGCTGACTCGTGTGGTTGAATCCACTGTCAATGTAACGGCTGGTGCCCTTAGTAATCTGACAGCTGAGCTCCAAGCGGATCGCCTTATGACTCTGCAGAACCGCATGGTTCTAGACGTTATTCTTGCAGACCGCGGTGGGGTATGCAAGGTCATCCAATCCAGTTGCTGCATTTTCATACCAGATAATGCTCCAACAGTGTATCAAGCCATCTCCAAACTCCATAAAATATCTGAATCCATACACGTGGATAAGGGAGATTGGTCACTGATGGGGTGGTTCTGGGAATTGATATCTGCCTGGGGTTGGAAAGTTCTGATGGTCGTTGGAATGATCTTAGCCATTCTTTTCCTGTTCTGTCTGTGTATACAGTGTGCTCCCGCGATATGTGGCCTCTGTGCTACCTTATGTGTAAGGAAACCTGTATCGAGGGACGAGCTAAGTAACAGGATGATGCTACAGCAACATCTCCATGACTTCGTGAACATTGACCTAGACTCGGATTAAGATGAGTATAGTGATTGCCTATGTAAGGGCAAAAGGAGGGTCTGTCGTACTTTAATATTCGGGACCGCGTAGGGGACAGGGCCCTACCCCTGTCTATGTTGGTATTAGCGAACCGCAAATGGTAAATGCGGCATGTATGAGTGCTTTATATGTCGTTCTAGCTATGAATGCACTGTGTACACGTTATTCTGCTCAACTACGCGGGTTCCATTTTGGAAGCAGTGGCCATCTTGTCATTGCCCTCACATAGGCTATAATGGAGTTAATACGGGCCTCATAGTACATGGGCTTTCCCTCTGACTTCTCTATGACCTGGGCAGCTGGCTCTGCTGCCCTGGGTCAAACCGGTCTCACGAGCTCCCCTTCCTCCGTCCACCTGTGATTAGCATCAGGGCTTGACCTGTTATAAAACCCTTTCATTCTACACAATCCCCCGGCTAATCTCTTCCACACCTGCTTGTTCCTGCTTTATGACTTGTTTCCCAAAACAGGAGATGCTCATGTTTATTGGGGGGTCTCTTTGCATCAAACATGGGATCTGAATCTTACTGTGTAAATCATTGTGGGCTGGCCGAACTGGAATGTGGGATGGTCATCATGACTCTGCCTTTTCTTTGTAATGTACACTTGTATATTGCCGTATCATAAAACCTAGGAATGTATGCTTGAGGCAAGGAAAAGCGTATTTAAGATGAAGTCCGTTCCTATGATTTTCAGCAGTCTCCTGAGAACATACACGCTGTTGTACTTCTAGGATACCTGTCATTGGTCTGCAGCCAATAAACGATTCTTTGACTTCACCCAGAAGACTCTGTGTTTCTGTAGGTCCGGAACAGGGTGAAACCCAGAAGTCATAGGGTGTGTGCCCCTGCACCGCTGGGTCTAAAATACCCAGTACTTCAAGACTAAAATTTATAGTCTACTACAGAGTACGACTGAGCAAATCATTCACTTAGTTCTTGCCATGAGAACCAAAATGCATTGTGTTTCCACATCAGAGACAAGCACGTCTTGTGGGTAATGCTAGCATGAGCAAGAAAACATGGTTAAGGCCGATAACTGCATGCATCAGCAGATGAAGGGCATCAGAGCTGTGGTGCAGGTAGGGCAGTGCATCATGCACTTCACAACTGGTGCCCCCGACCTCGGTGCAGGTCGCAGCTTCACTAGGGGTGTCGCTGACGGCATCAGAGTTGTTTTACTTGCTTTGCAGCACCAACCACATAATTCTCAGAGCCCAGGAACTGGAATGGGTGCCCATTTGAATGCTGGACTCCACAGAGGTGTCTGGTCAGTGGGTTGCAGGGGAAGTCTATGTGGCCCTGAGACTTCAGAACAGGATTTCAGCACACACTAGCCCTTGGAGATTCTTCTTCAAGCAGGTTCACAGCAAAGTTCCAGTCTTTCTCCTCTCCTTGGCAGAAGCAGCTACTTCATCTCAACCCAACATAGCTCACTCAGCAAAGGGGTAGAACTCCTCTCCAGCTCTTCTCCTTGGCAGAGGTTCTTCTTGTGTCCAAAAGTGATCTACTTCTCTGGGGTTTATGGTCAAATATTTATAACACATTTTCACTTTGTTCTCTTTGTGGCAAGGGTCTCTGACACCAGTCCAAACAAGTTCTGTCTTCTCTGGTGCACATGACCACAGGAGGTGGAGACAGAACTGTGCAAAGGAGACGCTGCCTATTCAGGTGCAAGCAAAACTCCTCCCACCACTCTAAATGCAGTCAATGTCTATCCAGCCCAGCTATGAGTCATCCAGGGAAGACAAGACACACCTCAACCCCCTTTTGGCTGTCAATAGTGAATGCACATCCCAAGCTCCTGTCACCCTAAAACCAGACAGTCAATACACAAACAGCGGAGGCACACAGAATGGTTAAACAAGTAAATGGCTACTTTCTAAACGGGGCATTTTCAAACACACAATTTAAAAACCATCTCCCTTGAAAGATGTGTTCTTAAATTCTTAGTTATCCTTAACTCCATTTGTCTATCTTGTCCCAATGGAAAGGTATACGTGTAAGATGCCACAAAGTAACTCCCATGTTAGCCTAGAGACCAGATAGCCTTTCAAAAGTGAAAACTGAAATTGGCAGCATTTCACTATCAGGACATGCAAAACACACCAACACATGTCCTACCTTTTACATACACTGCGCCCTGCCCATGGGGCTACATTGGGCCTACTGGAGGGGTGCTTTACATGTAAGAAAAGGGAAGGTTGGGGCCTGGCAAGTAGGTGCACTTGCAAGGTCAACTTGGCTGTTTAAAACTGCGCACACAGACACTGCAGTGGCAGGTCTGAGATACATTGGTAGGGCTACTCATGTGGGTGGAACAATCAGTGCTGCTGGCCTGTAAGTAGCATTCGATTATTTACAGGCCCTGGGCACACACAGTTCACTGTACAAGGGACTTACCAGTAAATTAAATATGTCAATCATGCATAACCAATCATAATAACAATTTACATACGGAGCACCTTCACTTTGACACTGATCAGCAGTGGCAAAGTGCCAAAAGCATCTAAGCCATCAAAAACAAAATCCATCATACAGTCCAAATACAGGAGAAAGAGGCAAATAAGTCAAGGGAAACCATGCCAAGGATGCCAAGTCTACCAACCTGTTTTAATATCATTAGGATACATCTGAATGTTTTTCCTTACATCCCTTTAACAGCACGTAATCAGTGGTTCTGGCCTTAATGTCCTCGAGAATTTATTACGGTAATGCCCTCTTTAAAATAAAATCAAATTGTCCAGAATGCAGCAGCAAGGCTTATCTTAGGTATTCCTAATCGGCAATCAATTTAGCTGAGCTCATTAAGCTTCACTAGCTTCCTATTAGGAAGGAAATCACTTTCAAAACCCTTTGCAATGCACATAAGGCTTTACATATGTTAGGGTCCCGGGCATCAGTTCTACATTCCATTGATATTTGCAAAACAGGCATCTTCATTCTGCCAAACAATCTGGTGGTGATCCTACAATTTCAAAAGGCAAGATGGGGAGGCAGGTTATTTTCAGTGACCACAGCTAAGCTGTGGAATTCTCTTCCTCACTGTAGGAGAGCGGATCTGCTTCACATGGGCACCCCCACTTTTTGCTGGTGTTTCACTGTTTTTCGACCTTAGTCTGGCTGTGGCCCTGCTAATCTGGACCCCAGCCTAGCTACTTCCTCTCTAAAATGGTTTCCATGTACATTAGGTACATTTCTAGTTGGATTCTGGAGTGCCTTATAAGCCCCTAGTATATGGTATACTATGTACCTAGGGCATAGGTACCTCAGAGGCCTACCAGGGGCTGAAGCATCTATTATGCCTCGGCTGGGAAGCACTCCAAAATGACACCACAGGTCTGCTACCTATATCACTACCATTGCACACACATATGAAACTTATAAGTCACTCCTATGACAGGCCTTAACAATCCTGAAAGCAAAGTGCTTGATTTTTATGTGAGAGGGTGCCCGTGCATGAGCAGAGCCCCTCTGCAGCGTTCGGAGTACCTCCTCTGATGCTGTTTGTGGTGCAGCCAGACCATATACTCTTAAGTGCATTATAACCTTGCGGTAAATGCTAACTTTGGACAGGCTGCACGGAAACATGTTGTGTTTGGTGTCAAATGCTTTGGACTGCTACCCCCCCGCCAGTTCTGGCGGCGGGGGTAGCATTCCACCCTTCTAGAGGGAGAGACATGTTCACACTGGTCTAACCCGGTAAAGACTTTCTACAGCCCTGGCATCACAAAATGGATGCCCCTGCCACACACACGGGTCTGGCCTCCTGCTGCAGACCGAAACTCCGGCAGGGGAGGCCTGGACAATAGGTTTCCTGTCCCAGGCATTATTGGGGCTGGGCGGGAGCACTCTCTGGTGCTTTGAAGTCCTGGACAAAGGAAATGGGTGTAACCACCCGTTTTTCCAAACCCTCCCATAGGTGGGTCCCTAGAGTATGTCCAACCCCCAAACTTTGTATAAGTATGGGAACCCAGTCCTTGCGACTTTAGATTACCCTGGACTAAACTCTGCAACATATATCCTGGACCTTCGACGTTCTACACTAACTATAAGACTGAAGAAATCTCCCTTGGGTTCAAGGAGTGACTCCCCTGCTTGGCAGGCACCAAAGAAGCAACTGTCCGGTCTGCAATTCTGAAGCTTTCGCCGGACGCCGAAGTCTCTGCATCCCCAGAGGTGGATTTGCAGACTTCCCAGAGGCTACCCTGAGTCCACAGCAAAGCTGAGGCCCGTGGCTATCGTGGGTGACGTGGAACTGTGACCCCTGGACACAGTGATCTTTTGCTGCTCCTTCATCTTCCTGGTCTTCCTCGAAGTTGTGCTTTGGGCTCCGAGTAGCCCCAGCCTTGACCACCTCCTGCACCGAAGATTGCTGGCCTCCACTCCACGAGTGAACCGTGGGCCAGTTTCAAGTGCGACTGCTCGAGGCTCCTTCGCGATCGCTAGCCCGTTGTCTAGTAGGTCACATGAAGGCAACTCCTCTTCTGATTGGGCTTCCCTGGTTTCTCCAGACATACCCCAACTTATCCTCGCTGGGTGAGTCCCCCAGACCTTGCTGGTCTGCACCGACATCCTTTTTCTATTTCCAAGTGACTTGCTGTTGCCAAGGCTTTTTGGGTCCAATCTTGTTGCCGACACCACAGCACTCGAAAGACTTCGTGGTATAGCTCGAATCCAGCTCCTGGTTGTTGCCAACGCCTCCTGGACCTTGTGGCTGAAGAATCAAGACACACGTCAACTCACCTGAAGCACCTGACATCTGTGGGCATTGGACGATCATGCTCCTGGTCACTGGCAAGTGACCCAGACTCTGTACCCTCTGCTTTCAGATTCCTTCCATCCTTGATCTGGCCTTGGATCTCTCCGGACTCTTCTCCTCTTCACGGCAGCTGCACTTCCTGAGTAGCTTCCACTGAAACCAGCGACTCGACCCGACACCATTTGAGACCTGTGCAGCCGGCTTCCCTGGGTGAGGTAACTCGAGAACTCCGGTGCTCCTGTGGGTGTTGGCCCTAGACACCTCTAAGTCCAAAAGGGTTCGCTCGTAGTCATCCTCTAAGTGCTCTTAAACTTTTAATTTCCAACCGTGACTTTCCCCATAGAAGTTAACGGCGATTTGCGCTGTGTTCTCACACTGCATGCGCCCCCTGTGGGTCCCCTGTGTCACTACCGTGGGTGGTTCCTTGTGGTCCAAGCACTTCTACAGGCTCTAGGCCTTGTGTCTAGTTCAGTCATAGTTCTTATAGCACTTTATTGGTATATGGCTTGGTACGCCCCTAGGGCCCAAACGTGTATTTGTGCTTTTACTGTTGAATACTGACGTGTTTTATCTTAAATACATATATTTTAAATATATACCTGGTGTGGTTGTCTTTTCATTTGATCATTCAAGAGATTATAGACTGGTAAAACAAGCTGCTTTACATTCCTTCAAGACTTAGCCCGAAGGCTGCTCTCCATAGCTACCACTAGGATAGCTTTCAATAAAGGTTGTCTTTAACCTAACACCATAAGGGGTTGTTTGGACTGATACAGGGTGCCCACTATAACTAGTGGACAGCATATGTCAGGCCAACTTCTCACACTTACCATTTCACATGCCTTGAAAATCAAATGGCCTTTCGAAAGGCTCTTAAAACTTGACTTTTCATTTCATAGTGATCTAGGGCTCCCCAGGTCCTCCATGGTGATGGTGCGGTCCCTAGCTTAGGCAGATAGAATGGCTATAGCACCCTGATGCCTTCTGATATGTGTGCGCTTTATACATTTGATTTTCTTCCTTCAATCTAGATGAGCTAGAAAATCATCAGTTGATGAAAGAGAAATGGACATCACCCTAAATGGCTTAATTCATTTAATGCAAATCTACAACACCATGAGACAATCACAGAGACCTATCAACAACTTCAATAACATCTTCAGCCTTCAGGTTTCTGAGGACCTGAGTTAGTTCTTGCATCACTCTGAGTGGTACATCTCTCATTATATGTTTGGCTGGAACAATATTGTCTGTCAACTTTTCAGCATACACAAGCCTTCCTCACAAAACCTTTTTGTTCATATTAATAAAATCACTGATTACCAAGCTGTGTTCACGTCAAATGTGTCTCTAATTCTGAACTCCAAAGAGATAGTCACCAAGCCTGATTGCTCTGTGTCACTCTGTTCAATGGCATATACACTTTATTGAGGAAACCACTTTGTTAACTCCTTGAATTTCATAACCAGCTGTTTCCTTGCTTGCAAAATATAATGGTGAGTAAGTCCTGATACCTCAAACCAAAAATGTTCTTGCCTTTAAACTCAACATGGTATTTTCCCACGATTTCAATCTCTTTGAAAGATACTGGTTGTAGGAAGCTGGCTCTCTATATTGTGTACTAAAAAGTAGTACGCTGTGGGCAGAGTTCATTGGGCCCCCAATTAGCTTACAGTGGATAAAGTATATAATTCTAACGTTCTCTGTTGTGGTAGTGTGGGTGAGCAGTTAGGCTTATCAGGGGGAATGCTAAGTATTTGTTGTACTTCAGAGGCAATGAATGAGACACTCTCTCAAGGAGTACATCCGAGACCAAATTAGAACAATAACACTTCCTTTCATATATGTTTTAAAAACAAGAACTTCATTCAAAGGTAAGTTCTGTTTTCAACAGCAATGTTTACAGATTATTAAACTTTTTAAAGTTGTGCGCTACATAAAGGTATGTATATTCAGTTTCTGGGGTTCTCCTTCAAGGTTCAGAGTTGTAGTGGCCCAAGGTCCAAAGTACTACTAGCAGTTCTTCTGGAACTGCCCAGGTTCTACTGGGAATAGGGTGCTGGTGAAGTTGGTAGGTGGCAACCAACAGAAAAGAGGGGTCACCCAAAAGCAGCTGGTTCATCGGGAACCGGGCCGAGTAGATCGGATACAGAGTGGTTAGGTGGACTGAGGTTGGTCCGCAAAGATGCTCCTCATGGTCAGAGATAAACAGCTGGCAGGGGCAAAATCCACGCAGCTGGGCCACTCACGAAGTGGGTCTCGGATTGGACTCTCACTGTTGGTGTTTAATGCAGGGCATCTTCAACCCGGGGTTGGTGCTGTATGGCTTTGGTTATTCCTGGTTTCTTCACTCTCGGTGGGTGGGTAATCTTACTTTCCAGAGCATGAGTACCTTCTCCTGGTCATCTGCGGCATCGGTCAGGCCTTGGAGCTGCAAGGCTGTGGTCCGGACTCTGCCTGTCGGTGCCTGCAGACTGCAGAGGAGTAGCTCCTCCAAGGTAATATTCAAAGTGCTGGCAGGCTACCCAAGGCTTTGTTAGTTCTCCAGCTTGCAAGACAAGTCACTCTTGCCTATACCACATGTAGTGGTTTGCTGACTTGACACTCAGGGGTGTGTGCCAAACTGGTTCTTCCTTTTTCTCTGCACCAAGACACACAGGCAGCAATGCCAGTTTGCATGAGCTTGGTGAGGAGTCCATTTGGGTTGGACAATTTGTGCTGCAGCCCCTAGAGACCCTCTTTGGTTTCAAGGCCCTAGGAACCAGAGGTACCACTTACTAGGGACTTACAGGGATCCTAAAGCGGTACTAATTGTAGAACAATGACACAGATTAGGAAAAGAACACTGACACTGGGGACCTGTTTAGTAGGAGCCCAGTACACTTTCAGTCAAAGTCGCACAAGATACCAGGCAAAAAGTGTGGGGATAGTACAACGGAGTCAAGTTTCCTACATGGGTGAATCCAAAAATCCAAAGAGGAATTATGTTACTTCATTGAAAAGCCTCTGTTCAATATCTGATGTTAACAAAACTTAATCTTGCAAATGAGGTAAGTAGGTTTCATGTGTGATTATAGTGTCTGGTGCTACAAAATCCATTAGAAGTTGGATTGTGCATAATGTATGTGTTAGAAATGGGGGTCTCTAGTTGGCAGATGTAGGTACCTTTCTCCAAATAGGGGCCCTTGCTTTTAGTCAGGGTACGGAAGATACACATCTAAAATAACCCCTGCTCACTCCCTTGGTATCTTGGCACAAGCAGACAGGCTTATCTCAGAGGCAGTGTGTAAAGCATTTGTGGACACATACAATAATACAGTGAAAACACTACAAATGGACACCACACCAGTTTAAAGAAATACGTCATCTTTATCTAACCAAAACAAGACCAAACAACAAAAATCCACAATACAGTTATCAAGATTTCCTCAAAAATAGGTTCTTCACTCAAATAAAGTTTGCAGCAACAAATAACTCCACCCGGAGTTATTATGACATTGTGACAGATGAAAATCTCAAAGAACGGCGCCGACCGCAAAGTGAGTCGCGTCGGGCGCTGAGTCAATCAGACCTCCAAAGAACAGTACCTTGGAATTGATAAAAGCAAAGAAGGTGCACGGAGTTGGGGAAGTGATGCTTCATTGGCGCCGAGTGGCGTTGGTTCCTTACTGTGTCAGGAAGGTGAAGCCTCGGTCCTTACTGCAGTGCAGGGAAGATGAGACGTCAGTTCCGTACTATGTCGGGGAGGTGACCTCACGGTGGCGGTGAGACAGAGGTTAATGACGATGGTGCAGTGTCGCTGGATTCAGGAGTCACCCATGTTGAGTATCAGCTCCGTGTTGTTGAAGCACCGGTGTCGGGGAAGTCAGGGCTGAGGTCCGAGTCGGGACGTTGCGTCGTGGACATCACAAGCGGTGTCCTCAGCTCTGGTGCAGGCAGAGGCCTCGACGATGGCTTAGGAGTCGATGCAGAACAGTGTCAGCAGGCGTCAGGCCTATGGTGCTAGTCGGGTGGTACATTCTGCTCTTCACGACCGGTGCCACAGCTCCGGTGCAGATTATGGCATCGCTCGCTGGTGTCGGTGTTGCGTTTTCCTTCTGTGTCAGCTAAAACAGCAGTTTCAGATGAAGAGAGACAGAAGAAATGAAGTCTTTGTGTCTCTGAGACTTCAGAACAAGAGGCAAGCTCAATTTCAAGCCCTTGGAGATATTTTCCTCAAGCAGGTGACAAAGCAAAGAGCAAAGTCCTTTTCTCCTTTCCTTGGCAGCAAGTGGCCACTGCAGGCCAACCCCAGAAGGCAAACAGAATGGGGGCAGTATTCCTCCTCGGCTTCTCCAGCTCTTCTCCTCGACAAATGTTCCTCATCTATAAGTCTGGGGTCTGAGCCCCTCTTTTTATACAGAAAAATCCTTTGTGCTCTGAAGCCAGAGAGTGTCTGTACCCAGACTTTCAAAAATTGGATTTTCAAACACAGTATGTAAAAATCACCCTCACTAAAATATGCTAGTAGTAGTATTTATTTATTTGTTGATTAATTAAAATCATTACAAAGGAAAAAGATAAAATAAATTAAAATAAAAATAATAAATATCCACAGCAACATTTAACTAAACATATACATATACAAATGAATTTTGCTTACAGCACCAAAACTAAAGTACCTTATAATAGCAGCAAATATAGACAATTTTAACAATATGCCAATAATTATTAGCAATTACAATTACAATTTTGGCTCCAAAACTAAAGTGCCTTGTGCTAGCAGCGAAAGGTTGCAGCATTTGAAGGGGTAAACTACAACATTAACCCCTTGCATGCCCGCCCCTTTCCCCGCCCTGTGCCGCGCTTTGCATTAGTGGGTGGGGTTCATGACGAGCTGGACTCGTCATGGGCACAGCGCCACCGCAGCCCATGACGAGTCCAGCTCGTCATGGGCACTGAAGGGGTTAAAATAACATATACAGACTACAAAAATAAAACATAATCAAGATAATTCTAAAAATACATTAAAATAGCCCACATACTCCCTAATAAATGCTTAAAAAGCATTATTTCGTTACCCTTTTTCTATTATCTTTCACAACAGGTATTTCTTTTACTTAAAATATCTGCTTTACAAAGTTTCTTTTCAGCCATGAAAACAAACTTAACCAATTGGCAAATAATTTGAATGTTAACACCACTTAGACATAAAATAATTGCAGTCCTACATGATCTAACCCCCAATTTTTTAAAAATAGGCATCAAAACGATCTTCCGCTCCTCTAACAAATTTGGACATAGAGTTACTATGTGCAGTAAGGTTTCATCACACAACCCACATAGCCTGAAAATATTCAACGGCCACTTATTCTCCCATTTTGGTGTTCCATCTTTAGTTGGGTATATCCCAAATCTTAATAACATGAATTTATTTTTAATCAAAGGTTTTAAATGAAATAGCAAATACGGTTGTGGCAACAATTTGCCAAAAGAATTAACTATTGACCATAAATGATTTTTTCGCCTTAATTCATCTTTGTCTGTTATAGAAGACAGTAAGGCTGCTGTTTGCTTAATTGATTTTTTATAAACCATTTTGCTTCTCACTTCATTTACTAAGTTTAGGCATTCAACATTGCATAAACACTCATTTAAATAAGCTTGCCAACTACTCGAATATTCGCCTTTCGAAATCTCAAGCCAGCACAAATTAGCTAGCGAGCCCTCTTCAGCGCGAGATAGTGATAGTAAAGACTTTAAATATGTAGATTGTCGGACCAATAACTGTTTTTTTATACCAAATTCAAGTCTTAAATTAGCACGACTAATATATCTGGGAACCCTAAAAACAGATTTATACGTCCTTACTTCTATGTCATCGAGCAATTTTGCATCCTTGCCCTGAAAGATAGTAGAACCGTAGTCCAAAGATGGAATTATTTTGCTCTCATGACCTTCAGCAAATGTTCATAGTTAGGGCATACTAACTTATCCCTCAGTTTTCTAAAAGGAAATGCCAGTGAAATACCCTTTGCTTCAAGATTATTAAAATGCTGCCTAAATGATAAACCGTCATCAAATGTGATTCCCAGATATTTGTATGACTTTACACTTTCAATAACCAAAACATTAATATTCCATTCTTTTAATCCCAAATTACCTTTTCCCATTGTCATTATTTTAGTTTTTTCTGTATTTATTGATAATCCGTTTTGTGTAACATATATATTTAAAGAATCGATTAATCATTTCAACCCTATAACAGTTTGGCTTAATAAAATGGTGTCATCTGCATATTGTAAATATTTTATCTCTTTATCCGACACAAAAGGGGAATGAGAGTTAACATTATTAAAATGGGCTGGGAGATCAGACATAAAAAGATTAAAAAGGCAAGGAGCCAAGACACATCCTTGTTTTAAGCCTACATTAACTTCTAGGCGACGGGTTGTATGTCTTCCGTCCCCAACTTTGATCTGTGCCCAAGTATCGGAGTATAATAATTTAATCATTTTTAAAAGTGTTTCAGGTATACCCCAATTAATTAATTTTGACCATCGGACATTTCGGGGCACAGAATCAAAAGCGGCTTTTAAATCTATGAAACAAATATACAATTTTTGTTTCCTACACTTGGCTCTTTCGCCTAATAATGTCAATAAAATCAAATTAGTATAAGTTGACTCTCCCTTTCTAAAACCGGTTTGGAGATTTGGAATCAAATTCTCTGTTATAGCCCATGATTCCAATTCATCCAGCAGACAACTAGCAAATATTTTCGCATCTACATCTGTTCATGTTATTAAGCGATAGTTTGCGGGATTATCCCGGGGGCCACTTTTATAAATTGGTTGGATAATACTTCCCTACCGTGATTCCGGGATAAGACCTGTTTTCAGCACATCATTAAACAGGAGCGTTAATAACGCTGGCCAGTTCTTTATCCTAGCCTTAAAAATGGCATTTGGAATACCGTTTGGTCCAGGCGCTCCATTAGATCTAATCTTATTTATTATTTTCTTTACTTTATCAACAGACCATGGCTCAATATCAGTAAAACCTATTGGATCATAAGCGCAAAGATGTGACCCCCCATCTACTATCTCAAAATTGCAAGGATGTGACCCCCCATCTACTATCTCTGATTGGCAATGGTGTGGATTACATTTACCTTCATCACACTGTAGGCATTGAAAAACAGTTTTCAAATTATTAAAAAGTTTACCCAACTTAATTCATCAATATTGGCACTACTACTTCTATAATTACAATTTTCAAGGTTATTAATAATACCCCAAAACAGCCGCACATCATTAAGTTTGCATGCACAATGTAATTTAGACCAAGTTGCTTCATAATATGCCTGTTTAGCCTTCCAAATTTCATTCTTATAACCCTTTTTCAGATCTCTAATTTGTACGGATATCAAGAAATATGATGACCCTTTTGCATTCCTATATAATGATCTTATTGTTTTATTAAGGCTTCTTTTAAGATGTAATAAACGATCAGAAAACCACCCTGGATTCTTAGGATTTAATATGAAACCTCCAGATGGTTTCTGGCTCGAAAATTTAACCAGGAGTACATCACAGAAACCAGACCAAAGATCGACCATAGATTTTCCCTCAGCATTAGCAAACTTAACATCCACAATTAAACGGGTAAGAACTTCTAAAATTTCCTTCTCAGTTTTATCATTCCATATCAACCTTTTAAGATTAAAAGGGGTAGAAACCGTTTTAAATATTCTGGATTCAGGCAGGTAATCAAATGGAAACTTAAAAGAGATAACTTGGGGATTATGATCGCTCTCGATCCTGGGAACTATCTCATAACTTTGGACTAAATTAAAAAGTCTCTCTGAAATTATTGTGTTATCGATTATTGAGGTACTACCCATTTTATTAAATGTCGGTATATGTGCTCCATCCTACATAATCTTTAAATTATATTTTATAAACTCACAGTTTATCCATTGAGATAAAAGTTCTGAGTGAATTGCCTGATTTTTTATATGAAACAAGATGCATATTAAAATCCCCGGAAATGATGATCATTGAATCCAAGTGATCAAAATATAGCGCTTTCACCATTTCCCATAAATAAGTAAGTTGCGTGGATCTAAGCTTTTTTTTTCGAACTCATATAAACATTTTAAAAAATAAGTGATTGTCTAGCAACTAATTTAACACACTGTATCCATTTTACTTGAAAATCTATCTCAAAATGTTTAACATCAAGACTCAAAGAAACATAAATAGAGAGACTACCACTTGGACGGCCCCTAGAGGCCTCACGCGTTGCCACATTCAAGTATTCAAAATAACCAATCAGCGGTTCACTACACATATTCCATGTTTCTTGCAAAATTAAAATATCAAAAGATTTTAAAAAGCCTATAACATTCGAATCCTCAAGGAGTGTTTTCAAACCGTTCGTATTCCAGGAACAAGTTTTAAAAGAATTTAATGTACTATTTTGAAAAGGCCTGCATCAATCTGTTTTCACAGGGTTTCCATTTGATAATATTGACGGAAGCCAACTCCAATCCTCAACCGGATCGGTGGCTTTCTTTAACTCTTCACAAATTCGTGAACCTGGCTGGCAGCTCCTGATTTTAATACCACACAACACATTTAAGTCTATCGATGGACCTGAGGCACCCTTCAATACTCTAACATGTGATTCCCTGGTTATTTTCGGTTCATCCTTTTTTAAAATCGGGGAACATAATGGCTTAAATGGTATTAACGGGGTTGGATATTGCAAACCTTGCAATCTCCATACTCTGATACCCCATTTCTCAAATTTATTAGAATTAGCAATTATTTTACTAACAATATCACCACTTTGCCAAGTTGTAATCGTATTCTCCCTATGAGTGTTATCACAATCTTTCTTGAACCCTACACATTCCAAATCATCTGATACTACATCCTTAAGATCTGGAATTGTATTTAATAATTTCAAAATATTTCCACGATTCAAAATATCACAAGTACCTCTCGTAGAATATTGACTAGGCCTGGGCAAAAATTTCGTTCCGTTCGCGGAAATTGCGATAATTTGACATTTTTGCGTTCCGCGGAGAGCGCGAAAATGTCAAAAATTCCGGTTTCCGCAGCTTGGCGATAATTTGTTTCTTGCTCGCGCTGTAAAATGATACATTCTCGCGCGCGCGCGATCGCCTTACCTGAATCCCTGCGTTCGCCGACAAGTTTTCTTGATCCGGTCGCGTTCTCCATGAGATGTTGTATTGTTTTTAGCCATTTGCGCTGTCTCGCGACAGTTCGCGCCCGCAGTGACGTCATGCGTCGCGCGATCACGTCTTTCTTCTCGCGATCATGCACCGCGAGAACAACTCAAAACAAGATGGCCGCGCCCGCAAGCAGCCACATGGGTAAGTTGGCGACCCGCAACCATGCAGAAAATCGCGCGAACATGCCGGAAAAAAACTTCCGCATCTTCGCGATATTTCTGCTTGTTTGCGATAATTTTAAACATTCTCGCGATAATTTGCGAAGGTTAATTCCGCAAATTCCGCCCACCCCTAATATTGACGACAAAAGACTAACATCCTCTTTTCAAACAACACATCAGAAGACTCTATATCATCCTTATCTCTAGAGTCAACTAGTACCCTTTCCCCACTAGGAGGTGCCAAAACAGAAGTTGTCAAATAGTTTAACTCAGTTGGCTCTAATGGCTTTTGGTCCTGAATACAGGGTTGATCAGCCTGATCCTGACTACTATATTGGAAATTAATAGGATTTACAGATTTTTGATTACAAATGTTTTGAGTTCCATATTGGACAATCAATTCATCTCTAGACTTGTCAGACACTACGGGCGCTAACTTTGTTTGAGCCTGAGCTTTAGGCCCTGTTGTTAACTTAGCCTCCTCATGCATAGCGCTGTTACCCTGTTCACAAATTTGTTTGGCCTTGAAGTTAACCTTAGAATCTGTCCTTGAACTAAAAATAGGAAAGAAGGTTTTCGTTTTAGGTTCAATACATATTTTAGGATCATTACTAACTATCTCACTTTGGAGTTTTTTTTCCTGTGATAATTTATTATGACTTTTCCTTAACCTTTTCCTTGATCGTTTGGACAGAATCTCAGGATTAGTAATGTCTCCAATTGCTTGACTTACATTAGGATTAATCATCTTCATCTTGGAATTTTTACCAACACTTAAAGTTTGACTTGGCTCAGAGTAACCACCAATTATTTCTTCCCCCACCAAAAGGTCCTTATTATTAGTACTTTTATGACAAACATAGAAAACCTTTGGTGATTGCGGTTTGTTGGCATCATTTGCAAATTGGTCATTCCTATCCAAAACTATACTATTTCTACTAATCACTTGTTCTATAGGGAATTTATCATTAGGTAATGAATCTAAGATAGCAGGACCATTTAAATATTTTTTTTTGCCTGTTAAGTTGCTAGATTCTTTTCTGTTTGCCAACAATTTTACTTCATGTATCATAGAGCTAACAATTGATGGTAAGTCTGACATTTTATCTATCAGTTGTGCACAAGTACAGGTTATTAACTGATTCTCTTTGTCTGCCTGTACCTTAGTAATCAATTTAGTTAGTTGCAGAAGCTTTGCATCAATTCCTACTACATGGAATGTCAATGTGTTAAGAATATCTACCTGAATATCTAACTTATCTGAGTAAAAATTCAGAGCATTAGTGATTGAGTCCATGGTATGTAATAAACAATCCCAAATACCACGCTCAGTTCCAGAAACATTATTTTCCAAGTCACTAGATCTGACTTGAAAGTTCCCCTCAAATTTAGTTAATAAAGATAGATCAACTATATTTGTAAATTTACTCTGCTCATTTGCATTGGGAACATTAACCCTACTCACCGCACCTGGAACCACTAAAATATGCCTTTTAACAGTCTGAGTTCAGGCATACTAAACTTTATTTTCCCACCTTGTTTCCAGGGCCAGTTATGTTTATAAGATGTCATAAACAAACTCCCCATTCTGTCCAATGGGAACATGTAGCCTTGCAATAGTGAAAAACGAAATTGGTAGTAATTCACTAACAGGACATGCCACATACACAAGAGCATGTCCTACCTTTCACATACACTGCACCCTGCCCCCAAGGGTACCTTGGGCCTACCTTAGGGGTGACTGAAATGTAAGAAAAGGGAAGGTTAGGGCCTGCCAAGTGGGTGCACTTGCCAAGTCGACATGGCAGTACTAGACTGCACAAGGCTCTGCAATGGCAGACCAGAGTTTCCTTTTACAGGCTGCTTCTCTGGGTGGCACAATCAGTGCTGCAGCCCACTAGCAGCATTTGATTTACAGGCCCTGGGCTCACACAGTGCACTGTATATACCAATATACCAATCATGGAATCACAAATCTATGGCAACAATTTACAGGGAGAGCATACGCATTTTAGCACTGATCAGCAGTGGCAAAGTGCCCAGAGTCATAAAACCAACAACAACAGGTCAGAAAAAATACAGGAGAAAGGCAAAAAGTTCTAGGATGACCCTGAAAAAAGGGCCAAGTCCAACAGTGTGTAATTTGTTTTCAAGTAAATTATGAAAAAGCATAATTATGCTAGGAGCAAATGCATCATCTTGCTCTATATCTTGGCGTACAATGCATTCTCTTGACAATTTTCCAAATGAGTGCCTGTTTCAAGTTCAAAAATAGTACAAAAAGGCATATAAACAACAATTTATTGTTTTGTACCCTCCCTTTTCAGGGTTGCTGCCTCGTCCTCTTTTGTTAGCGACTTTGATATTATTGATTTTATTTGTCTCTGAACTATTGTAAAGCACTCTGATACCTGCAAGTGTCATGGTCGGGCTATATAAAACTTTATAAATTAATACATTGCACGCATTTGGTTGTTACTGTGCATTCACAGTACATTTTTACACTGAATTTTACATAATTACTTCAAGGCATAATTTGGGGAATTTAGCACAACAAGCATAATGTGAAATTATGTGGATTACAATGGTGCAATTTAAATTTCACATGGGCCAAATTAGAAGTTTTAGGCGTACGTCACTAATCGTTATTACGGCCATTGGATCGCTGGCATCCTGAACTCCCTAATTGCAAAACCATTTTTTGTATTACTTTGGAGCTCTTCATACTTATCATTTACTCTATCAACATTGGTTTTCCTCCTCATGCTCATGCAGACTGAAAAGTGGCCTAACACCCAACCGGAACCGGAAGTTTATTTGTTTGTCTGACAAAACTTAATAGAAGTCAAATGACAAGTGGAGCCAAATCTAAAACATCCTGCATGCTTAATTTGGCAGAAAACTTAAAGATGTCGTTTTTGTTCCCTGTTGGACTTTTTTGGGGATCACAACTAGATTAAAATAAACAAACTGAATCATTGCATAGTTTGGAAGAAGGATTGCGTCCCATTGTAAAGACTCAGGGGCAGATTTACAATAAACTGTTGCATCTATACAGATGCGTCAGTTTCCCTACGCCAGCCTGCGATACCCTTGTGCCTCCATGGATGCGCTGTATTTACAATACGGCACCATGGCGCAAGGATACTTCAGAAATTCTGACTCATCTGTTGGCCCAAAAGTCAGGCATTGCTGGAGTTGTGCAGCAAGCACGACGCAACTCCAGCAGTTCATGGTTAGGCCTATACTCATTGTACTGCGTCACTACTTACGCCTGCTTCAAGCAGGCATCAGGTTTTGACTCAGTGGCATCCTAGAAGTAGGGCAGTGAAATCTACAAGATTTCACTGCCTAACTTCTACAAGACTTTACTGCGTGGGAACGGCCACCCTGCATACATTATACCTGACGCAGGTATAATGTGATGCACAGCTTCACAACATGACGCATCTCACTAGATGCGTCACATTGTAAATTGGCCGCATTGTTTATGCCGCTGCTACCTCACAAAAGTGACACAACGGCAGTGCAAATGTGTCGCAAGGGGCTTGTAAATCTGCCCCTAAAAGCTTCTGACTGTTTCAACAACTTTAGCTGACATTGATTTCTTCAATGAAAAAGGTTCAACCTGAATTCATTTTCGGTAACATTCCATCAAGAATTGATCACTGATCAACTGATTCGTGAAGCAATCAAATTTAAAAAAGAGGATGTCAGAACTCTTAAATCTGTTACAAAATATTCAACATCTGGCTGCTGCTCGTTGGAGAAAAATTCGAACCTCATTGCAATGATGCTGTTCTGTGACCCAAAACGCTTTCTCTAATTGTATGGTTTCTTGGTATTCATCAATTTTTTTGCGACCTACATGTGTGAAAATTGGAAGTGTTTAAAACCCTGTTGCCTTCCCATGCTCAAACCGTGCTCCTATTTATATCCACATTTAAATGATGACTGATTATTAACTATTCAATCAAAAGTGCATTAGAACTGCAAATGCCTTAAGTGTATTGCACTGATACCACTAACATATGCAGCCGTATCCTGAAAATGAATCTGAATCACACATATTTTGTGCTGATGACGAAGATATGGTCTGCACCTGATAAGGGAAATATGGCTTGCGCATCACGATTAAACGCTAAATATTATAGCAATTGTTATGTGATAATAAGTGTGCACAAAACCGTTGAGCGCTCATTTAAATACACTAAGACATTTTAAATAAATGTACCATATTGTAAATTAAACAGGGTGTGAGCATCACCATTATACATGCACAATGGTAGTTTTTTTAAATGACTAAATAATGTACTTTCCAGCAGGTATTTTGTTTACCCACTACTGTAATGTGCTGAAAAGTCAAATGGGCAGGTTAATTTTGCCTAATAGTACATACTTTCCAATACCAATATTTCCTGTTTCATATTAGCCACATGCTCTAGCCCAATATGGCTTTCCACATGCCAGAAGGGGTATGGCCCCCCTTACTTGTACAGACATTTTTAAAATTGGTAATGTCTTTAAAGACGAATTTAGACACATTTGGGTAAGCTAATTTTAAAGCATAACATTCAAGCCCCATCTCAAAAGGCTCAGTCTCTAGGAAATGTTATCTATAGTGATTGACCCAAAATGCCACACTTTTTAAATCTATTTTGCCACTTTATGAATAAGTTAATCCTTAGTTTCAATTAAAACTCAGTACAGTTTTGGGTTGCATCTTATATGGTTTTCTCAATACTCCAGCAGGAAGTGACAACATTGGGTTTCCATTCATTCATCTGTACAGAAAGTGATATCAATGGTTTCCTGACAGAACTGTCTTTAAAAGAAGAAGCCAAACAAGAGGTTTCATTTCCATCACACAGCTAGACAGGAAGTGGCTTCACTGGATTTCCCATTATCCAGCTACACAGTGAGGGCCTTTGGATGGCCATACTCGCTGTGGCTGTCCAACCACAGCCACACTGTGGGTCCACATGCAGTATTCTGAGTGTGGTGGCTGGATCGCCACAAGACCGCTGGTTCTGCCGAGATCAAGGAACTCACTGGGCTGGCGGTCTGCAATAGGTCTGAATAAGCTGGCAGAGCTGCTGCTGGCACCGCCGAGCACATTACGAGTTGCCTTTTCATTGCCCTTTTCATGGAAGTGAGCCCGCCATGAAAAGGGTGACAGAGAGGCAACGGGCCTCCTGCCTGTTTTGGGCCTGGGGCGCATGCAGGAGGGCACATGTTCTGACCCCATTTAATTGCACCCGAGTTCATGCATGGTGCGGCGTGCATGCCCAACTGTGCAGAAACATGCTGCAGGTGCTATTACGGTGGCAGGCTGCATGTTAGGCTATCAAATGAGCCTAACAGCCCACCGCCATGAGACTGCCGCAGCACCGCAACACCACCTACCCACTATGGATTGAACTCATATTCTGGCAGGATGGTGCACTACAGGCTTGGCGGTCCTCTTGTGGCGCAGCGGTGACAAGCCAACAGGAGGACCACCCAACTCCCGAGTGATATGACTGGTTTCCTGACAAAACTGTCTTTAAAAGAAGCATTATCAATCACACATCTCCATAGGAAGTGACATAACTAGTTTCCCCCTAAATCTGTCTTTAAAAGAAGAAGCAAAGCCAGAGTATTCATTTCAATCATCCATCTGCACAGGAAGTTACATCACTGGATTTCCTATCTATCAACACAGGAAGAGACATCACTGGATTTCCCATCATCCATCTGGACGGGAAGTGACATCACTGGATTCCCCATCATCATTGTGCACAGAAAGTTAGATCACTGGATTGTCAATCATCCATCTCCACATTAGATTTCCCATCATCTATCTCCATAGGCAGTGACATCACTTGATTTCTTATTGTCCATTTGCATAGTAAGCTGCATCCCTGGATTTCCCACCATTCGTCTGCACAAGAAGTGCAATTACAGATTTCCTTCCAAAACAGTCTTTAAGAGAAGAAGCCAAGCAAGAGGTCAAATTTCCGTCATCCATCTACACAGAAAGTGACATCACTAGATTCTCCATCATCCATCTGCACAGGAAGTGACAACCCTCCTCTCCCTCCCAGGATCTACTTCACGGTGGGCGCAGCGGGCGAGCCAAAGGCAAGTCCATATGCCCTCATCTATGCCTGGACCACACTCAATGCCAGGAACCCTAGTTCTATACTCTCCCATCACTACTCCACTGCAACCCTCCATGCCCTCAACCCCGGTCTTTCTGAGATATCCATGTGTCGGACGGCGTATCTGTGGCTTGCAACGGGGAATTTTCTTTGGGACCATGGTTCTGCAACTTTGAATGATGTTTTATTGGTGACATTAACAGATTGGAAGAAGTGGACACATTTTGGACCACTAGAAAAGCTACAGACAAATTACATTATACCACAATAGATCGTTACTACACACCATGAGAACGTCGCTTTAGAACGTTGTGGGCATGCCGTCCTAAGGCTCAAAAGTGACTTTGTTTTTTCTGACTTTAATCAGCCTTGAAAAAGTCCAGGGGACAAAGCACATGCCTGCTGCAGTTGTAATTACTGATGTCTTGAGAAGTGCTCCTGCAATAAACAAGACTTTCGTGCTGACATTTGTCGGGACTTCAATCAACAACGGGGAGTTTGCTTGGAAACAGAAACAATTTTTTTTTTCGATTATAGAAACTGAAACGTGTGTGCTTCAGTGCTCTTTTTTGATTCACTGTTTTACACTTTACTGCTGTACACTTAAGGTGGCTGGGTGTTGAGCGCCATGAAAGCACCAGAAGACTGACCATCCTTTATACTATATTTTTCTCGCTAATAAAAACTAGGGGCAGATGTGCAGACATTAGAGCATAGCCGCCATAATCCAGTTGTGTTGTGTTGCTCCACATACTGCCTGCTGGCTGCACCACACAACACCAAGGGAGCATTCTCCTGCTCTTTCCTCAAGTTTTCAGCCACCAACCTACACCCAATGTACCGGCGTTGATAGCACCCAACAATCCAAGAATCCACTCTCTCACAGTCCTGCAATCCCACGCATAAACCTTCACACTCGTATGCATGCCCCTCAACAGCCACTCCCTCACCAAATATGAGAAAGAGAGATCAGGGACCTGCTGCAGAACAATGCACCAGACCTTCTTTTCCTCACGGAAACCGGACAGAACCCTGCATTGGCCCCTGACATCACCATGGTCGCCAGGCAAGACAAACTTCACAAGCCCCGAAGAGAAACTGCATGATGGGCATTAAAAAATGCTCCAGATATTTACTGAAAAACGAAGGTTGAAGTGATGTTTACAAATTTAAAAAAAAAACTTAGGGCCATATTATCAAGAACGGGCATAACATTATCGCCGCTTTAGCGGCAGGAAACTGCTGCTAAAGCGGCGATAAGGGGCTTGACAATATGCCCTAGAGAATTCCAATAGAAGCCCAGGTTTGATGTCCTTCCCACCAGAACCTGGGCTTCTATTGGAATTCTCTAGGGCATAATATCAAGCCACTTATCGCCGCTTTAGCAGCAGTTTCCTAGCGCTAAAGTTCTTGATAACATGGCCCTTAAATTCTCCAGATATGATTCAGTGAACTAGCTATATATAGCTTGCACCCCTACATGCACTGCTTATTGGCCTCTAATATTACATCACTCATTGAATGTTAAATGCCATCATTGATGATATTACTCATGGCATCCCATTTAAAATTGGACTTTCAAGTTTTCAGTTCCTAGATGTAACTGGAATCATGTTCTTTAAAATGCTATTCCCTTCTACTCAGTGCTCCGAAGATTCCCAGTTAGGTTTGTGCTTTAGAAGTATCCCTAAAAACACACAGCTACTGTAATTTGCACAATCAGTGTTTATACAAAAGACAAAATGTTAAACAGCTAGTCATCTGGAACGTCTACTAGAAAGGCACACATTTCATGTTCTGAAAAATTATAGTAGTCAATGTATCTGGTATTTGAATTTAAGGGGTTGCAGAGCAGTAGGCCTTACAATGATCACCTTTGTGATCCCATAGTCACACCTATTACTACTAATAATAATAATAACAAAACATGTGCTTTTACACAGTAAATATATGAAATAGAAGAAGAACATTATGTTTCGGGTGGGAAAAGGAAAATAAATGGCTAAACAGCTATTTCCTATGTCATTTTTTAAATAAATTCTTACCATTAAACATAATATATAAACGTTTACATTTTTTTCCACTTGTGAAATCCTCGAACCACAGCTTTTGATACATTTTATTGGACTGACATAATGTTCCAAAATGATGCATAATGAAAGCCGAACATGAATACATTGTTTTTTTGTCTTCAAGGAGCGTCCCTATATTTTATGCCAATCGGCCAACTGAGAAGGAGAAATAAACAGCTGAAAATCTTTTTTCCGCTACAAAATGACCACGGCAGCCTAAATATATAAATGCCTTTGTTGTATGTTGCTGAAAATCTCCTTCTGCCACCATTCTGTGCCACGTCTGGGAACCTCTGTTGTCTTTTCTCTTGTAATAAATGATAACAATTAAAGGCAAATACACAATAATTAGTCACACTAGGTTTATCCATCTGGCGTACCTGTATCCCTTCGACGTGCCTTTGAAACAGATGACAAGCAGCATATTGCGCTTTATCCTGGCGGTGCTGCTTCTCAAACCGGAAGGGAGAGGAGTGTCGCAGAAAGGTCAGGATCATGTAGCAAGAACACCCTGCACTTCAGTATGGTAAATGGCCATTTAAACTCTAAATCAGCCTCCAGCACACTTGCCGTAAATCAGGCGCCGCCGTTATCCACTTCTTTGGAAGCCATTCGAGCATACACAGGCTCGCAGGCCTGCCACAGCATCTGTTTTCATCCCTTGTCTGTATGCAGTGATGAGCTTCAGATACTTGCTCAAAATGACCTTGGTGAATGTCCACCTTTTCTGCTGACCAGCACAGAAGGGGTGTTCCTGGTGTCGACAACTGCAACAGGGATTTCCACCGCAACATCTTCAGTGTCAATCTCTATGCAGGCAACGCGGCTTGGCACAAACTGCTGCCATCCCGCAACCCATCTACCTGAACGAGGGGATCCTAAATAGGCCTGGGCGAAAATTTCATTCCGTTCGCGGAAATTGCGATAATTTGACATTTTCGCGTTCCGCGGAGAGCGCGAAAATGTCAAAATTTCCAGTTTCCGCAGCTTGGCGATAATTTGTTTCTTGCTCGCGCTGTAAAATAATACATTCTCGCGCGCACGTGATCGCCTTACCTGAATCCCTGCGTTCGCCGACAAGTTTTCTTGATCCGGTCGCGTTCTCCATGAGATGTTGTATTGTTTTTAGCCATTTGCACTGTCTCGCGACAGTTCGCGCCCGCAGTGACGTCATGCGTCGCGCGATCACGTCTTTCTTCTCGCGATCATGCACCGCGAGACATCTCAAAACAAGATGGCCGCACCCGCAAGCAACCACATGGGTAAGTTGGCGACCCGCAACCATGCAGAAAATCTCGCGAAGATGCGGAAGTTTTTTTCCCGCATGTTTGCGATAATTTTAAACATTTTCGTGATAATTTGCGAAAGTTAATTTCGCAAATTCCGCCAACCCCTAATCCTAAAACTGTGTAGCGACACTCAGTGCTTAATTTGTAAAATATGAAGTGCAGGTGCTCAAATCTTTGTCGGAGGCCACACCTACTTTTCTCTGGCTTCACCCACTTCCTACATTGGCTCCACCCACTTCATCCATTAGCTCCACCCACATGCTCAACTGGCACTGCGAAAAGAAGGCCATTACCTGCAATTTGATGGCACTTGCAACACATGCTAAAAAGCATCTGTATATTACTGGTGACTCCCTGGCATGTATGACAGCTCCCTGCTAGTACTGGCAGCATCCCACCATGTGGAAAGGCACCTTCATGCCACAGAGAGCATCTAGTTCTTTCAGCAGCCACATGGCATTATTAACTACTAGATGACATGAGAAAACCACTATAATACAGGTGGCCTCATCCTGGCACATAGTGCAAACCTGACATTCCTAGCAGCATCTTCACATATTGAGCAGCGCCCTAACAGTGCCAAGAGATACAGAACGGAATGCTGATGTTGCTGACTCCACCCTGATCCTATTGGTGCCGGCTATTGGAAATCATTGCAGCGAATCGGGCTTGATGTTATCTTCTGTGATTTTCTCGGTCAACTGACAGATCGAAGCATTCAGAGACATTGACATGGACCCATCTATACCTCAGACAACAACACAGAGGCATCTCCACACAAACGACAAGCAAGCCCTGTGCTGGCTCTCCATCACCTACAATGAATCAATGCACACATATTCCCCCACACAAAAACGCCTTAACCCTCTACTGAAAGGTACCAAGAGTAATCAGCCATTTGATCCATAGCGTTTCATGCCAGACGTCTGCTGTTTCTAAGCGCTATTAATAACAGAATTCACTATTACCCACTTTAACAGTACTCAATCTCCTGACCTCGGAGGGATTGAAGCAAGGTCTGCCTTAACTCAGTGCCTCTGGATCTCTGTGTGTGTCACACTGGCCTCTTCTCTTTTGTGAAACCATAAATCGACACTTCTGTGAATTTCAGGCTGGCTCTTCATGTCACCCCAGTCTGCCCCCGCTCCCCTCCCCCCCACAAAGTGTTGCACACAGTCACACTGCGGCCTCAGTGATGCTGCGTGCCCCCCCACCTACTACCGGGGCCGGGCACACTCTGCGTCTGCAGCCTCAGTGTGGTGATGTCTCCCTGCCCTCTGAGCGTGTTGCCGGGGCTACTTCTCAGAGCCGTTTGTTAACGGCAAGGCCACCACACCCGAGTCCGACCCGAGAAAGTGAAACCATCTGGATCGGGCCGCGGGACCCTAATGCGTGCGTGTCTGCGCGCACCAGCCACCTTAATTATCCAAACTTCTTTGGTACATACACTCTAGAGAAAGGTAGGCTTAGGCTAATTGCAGTCAGGGCTATTTCTGCATTTTACATAGATTTGCTTTTAATGTTTCATGCAGTGAGAAGAAAAACCTGTTATTGTGGCTGTCCTTAAAATTCCCGTTCCATTGTATTCATTAATGCAGACTTTGCAGAGACTGCGCTGCGGGAATCAATCACTATCCACGTTGCGACAACGTCACCACACCCAAGAAAGAAAGTGAAACCATTACCATCGGGATCGGCTGTGCGCACCAGCCCCATGTTTGGGCAAGTCAGCGAGCGGCTGGGCGGGTAGTCTAGGGCAGCAGGGCCTAGCCCTAGTTTTACTTGTTCCCGCAACCTGCACAGGCCAGTACAGTACTGCGGCGCCAGCACGATTATACTGATAGGTCTGGTGGGCCTTTAGCGAATCTGATTCTCTGAATAAATGAAAACATGGATGCATTGAATGCATGCATTGCAGCAGTTGCATCCTACTATTCCTAATAATCAGTATTATATTATCGTATCTTATGGAGCTATCCTCCCCCCCCGACACACACGCCAGTGATCTTACAACCGGACCAGTCCCTCACTCACACTACCAAAAATAAAAATACAGCGTTGTTTTTTTTATTTGCACGGTATTTGAATGGCTAGTAGTTAGTTGGCTTAGCCGCTTAGTTAGCTTTGCTCACTCAGTAGTCTACTAACTAACTCACTCACTGTTTTATTTAACTTCAATCCTTACCGTTACTCGTGGTGGGCGGTTCGGCTCAGTGAATAACTGTTTTTTTACGATTAGGCGACCTGGTGCACAGCACTGCTGCTGCGATTTGCTACCCAATGATACCAGATTCACCATACAGTACTGCACATCGATGCCTGCCTTCCTGTCCTGAACACAGGCTGCCCTGCCCTGCCCTCAGGCTCAGCCTCAACGTCGTTGTCTGTCGGGAGCAGTTCGGGCAGCACCGGCGGCCCGCGGATGACTCAACCACGGATGATGTCCTGGTTAGCAGTGACTCCGACTAAGCTGCAGTGGTTATGCTGGGGCGTGGCGCGCGCATAGTCATGAGAAATAAAAAAATCTGCGCATGCCGCGCGCTGCGCGTACAGCTCCTACCCCCTATCAGAACAGGACAGAAACCAAATCCAGCCCGCCCCTGGCGCCCCAATAAATGAGTGTGTGTGTGTCAGACAGTACTACTGCTGCCGCCTGTGTGTGTACTGGTCCCACGGCCCGCGCCCGCCCACCTTCAAGCAACGTGCACCCACAGTCAACTGGGCACGCATGCACTCACTGTGAAGTAACCAAGGGCTGCGGCCGCCATGATCACAAGCAAGCAACTGCAACATACATCATTTATTCTCTTGGACGAATTAACGGTAACGCAGGCAAGCAGGCAGCCTCAGGGCAGGCAGGGCAGCTATTCTTAACCACTCGCTGTGACCTGCATGATTGAACACGCTGAGCACAGAGTATTATTACGGTCAGACTCGGTAAATTAAAAAAAACATCAATGTGCATGTGTGACGCACGTGCGAGATGCGTAGACCCGGCCCTGTCAATTAAGTGCCGGTGCTAAGCACCGGAAAGCACCGGCACAAATTAAGCACTGGCGACACTGCTCTTTGTGAACCTGTAAAATGATTTCTCATTTTCACTCTGTCTATCCATTATCCTCAAAGCTAAAGGAGATCACAAACACCACCCATACTCAAAAGAAGCCACGTTATAGCAAATTTACTTTCACTGCATAGTCACCCTAAGTGAACCTGATCTACTTCTCTACTTTTCAGGGCCGGTCCTAAGGAGGCAGTGGTTTTGTGTGGCCCTGGAGGGAGGCCCCGCAGCCCCTCTTCCATTTTTTTTAATGAATATAAGGCCCTGGGGTGGTGGTGGTCCCTGGAGCCAGGGGGTGTCTGTGGGGCCCTCCATTAGCTCAATTTTAGCTCCCGGGAGGTGGTGGACACCCGGGGCTTGAGGGTGTCTGTGTGGAACCTACATCAGTGTTCCATTTGCCCTGGGGAAGTGTTGGCCCAGGGGCTTAGAGAGCACATGGAGGGGGAACCGGTGCGCCCCCCCTCCATTTTAACAAATAAAGTCCTGAAGACATGAAGGTCCCTGGGGCACACTTTGCGCCCCCTTTGTTTTAAATATGCCCCCTGGAGCTGGCCCACCCAGGGGCTCCGATCAAAACAAGTGCTTGTTTTTTCAAAATTTTTGCAGCTGATTTGAAGCTGTCACGTTTGTGCTGCGTCATTTTTTTAAAGAGTGATTTTTAGCCCTGTCGTGGTCCCTCTGGGACCCAATGACCAGAGAAGAGGGTCAGTGTATTCCTACACTGCCCCCATTTCTTTTTAAAAAAAAGTTTTTATTATGGGACTTTGCTGAAGCCGAATCTCAAGATGTCTGCCAATACTTCCTTGTTGAAGTGTTGGCAGCCAATCAGATTTCAGCAGGGGACTGTCTGAGCCTCTGAGATCCGTGTCCCTATATATACAAATTTGAATTTCTTTTAATAACTCCAAATAACAACGGACGTTATAATTAGGAAGTAGAATTTAAAAATACATAGAAATTCACAGAAAAAAACAAAGGTTTTAGGGACGTTGTAGTTAGGCTCAGATTTCACTCTTACAAAACCAGTAAAATTCACCAGTTTAGTTAACTGAGCTAACTATAACTTGCACTCCTTAATGCAATACGTTTGACCTCATATATTACATCACTCATGACGTTGTCAATGGCATCACTCTTGACATCCAAATGACATCACTCATGACATCACTGATGACATCAAGTGACTGTAAGTGTTTTTAAGAGTTTATTGGTGTAAACTAGTTGCACTACAAATGAGTGATACTGTCTGTAATATGTGTGATCTGAGTGGGTGTATGATTGTCTGTATCAGTGTGAGTGGATGTGAGTGGCTTTATGGGTGTGTGAGTGCATGCATGAGTGAGTGTATGGTGAATAAGTGGATTTTTGACCAGTGTGTGAGTGGTTTTGTAGGTGTATGAGTGGCTGTATGGGTGTGTGAGAGGCTGTGTGAGTGGCTGCATGGTTGTATAAGTAGGTATGTGAGTAGCTGTGTGCATGAGTGAGTGTGTGTGTGTGTGAATGACTATGTTGCTGAGTGAGTTCCTGTGTCAGTGGCTGTATGGGAGAGTGAGTGGCTGTGTGAGTGACTGTATGGATGAGTGAGTGGGTGACTTAATGACTGGATGAGTGAGTGACTAGTTATGTAAATGGCTGTATGGTTGAGTGAGTAGCTGTTTCAGTGAGTGTTTGGTTAAGTAAGTTGGTTTTTGAATGGTTGTATTAGAGAGTGAATGCCTGTGTGAATCAATGTATGGGTGAGTAAGCAGATATTAGAGCACTTGTATGGATGTGTGAATGGGTATGTAAGTGGTTGTGTGAGTGAGTGTGTGTATGGGTGAATGAGTGGCTGTGCTGAGAGGCTATATGGGTGTATGAGCAGGTGTGTGAGTGGCTCTGTGGGTGAATAAGTCTGTGTGGGAGTAGCTGTATGGGTGAGTGTACAGCTGTGAGGGTGAGTGCCTGGTTATATGATTGGCTGTATGGATGAGTAAATGGTTGTGTAAGTGGGTGTATGAGTGAGTGAGTGGGTGTGTTAGTGGCTCTATGGAGGAGTCAGTGGAATTGGGAGTACTGGTATGGGTCTGTGAATGGGTATGTGAGTGGTTGTGGGCGTGTATGAGTGAGTATATGAGAGGTTTTATGGGGGTGTGAGTGGGCGTGTGAGTGGTTCTGTAGATGATGTAATCAGTGACATCTTCAGTGATGTCAATTGAGATGTCATCAGTAGTGTCATCAGTGATGTCACTGACCATGTCATGATTGATGCAATATGTAAGGTCATAAGCAGTGCATTGCAATGGCGTAAGTTACAGTTAGCTCAGGTAACTATAAGTGGTGAATTTCACTGCTTCTGTGCAAGTAAAATCTGGGCATAACTATAGCACCACTAAAACCTTTGTTTTGTTCTGTAAATTTCTCTGTTTTTTACAAATTCTATTTCCTAACTATAACATCCCTGTAACCTTTGGTTTTTAAGTGAATTTCTAAGGTTTTTGAAAATTTTATTTCCTAAAGAAAAGGGGCATGGCTTCTGGAGACCTCTCAGGAATCCCACTGTGTGAGATTTACTGGAGATAATAGGAGGGGTTCTCATCCCTCAAGGACCCTCATCATCAAAGGGTAATTGATCCTCCAACCAATAGTGTACCAGGTGGCACATTTGCTGTCTAATTAGGGGAGGTGGGCCGCATGACCCCCTACTCTGGGCTGATTGTGGCCCAGGGGTACTCATCCCCTGGGGCCAGGCCTTTTTGCAATGGTGAAGGGTGGGCATGCAGCCTCCTCCTAGGCCAAAATTACCCCCAGGGACTCCATCTCCCAGGGACTGGACTACTTATAATGGGGGTGCATGGCCCTCCCTCCCTGGGCTTACTTCGGCCCTGGGGACCTGAACATCTGCAGCTCACACTTTAAAAATATGTTTTACTTGTTACTTGGGGAGGGGGCTGCATGCCCCCCCTTCCTGGGCCAATTTCGGCACCAGAAATCCCATCCCTCAGGGCCTGGCCATTTAAAAATGGAGGATCTGCGTGACCCCCCTCTTTGGACCAAACTTAGCCCAGAGTACCCTATTCCCTGGGACCTGCGCCTGCCCATCTTTCTGTGGGCACCCCCAGGGCACCCACTCTTCACTGGGACTGCGCAAAACCTGAAGGCCCTTGTGGTACCTGCTGGCTCCCCATTTCCTGATGAAACCGGCATTTCTTTCAGACATAGGGAGCTGCTAAAAACAGCTCCCTGTGTCTAAAAGCTATTCTGCTCCACTCCCAGCAAGCAAAAGTATTTCTGTGCTCTCGCTTTTTGGAAGCGGAGCATTCACGGTGGCTTGGTGGGAGTGATAAAGCTCCCACCAAGCCACAGCAATGGCTACTTTCCAGGGTTGGGCACCCCAGGACATTACAAGAGCTGGCCCGGGGGGGTGGAGGTCCACAGGGCCATCTATGACTCTAGGAGCGGGGATGCATGGGCACCCCTCCTTTCTTGTTTGTGGGACCTGCCCCAGGGAGGTGGCAGTCACTGGAGCCGAAACTACCCAGGAGGAGGGGTCCCAAGTCCTCTCTCCCATTTTAAAAAAAGTAGTTGGCCCCGGGGAGGTAGTGGTCCCTGGAGCGCTCCCTGAGGCCCCTATTACAACTTGATTATGGCCCCAGGCAGATGGTCATCTCCAGGGCCCTGGAGGGTCCGAGAGGCCCCCCATAACAATTCATAAGCCCTGGTGTGGTGGTGGTCTCCGAGGGAAGGGGTCCCACAAGGCCATCTGATTTATTTTTGGAATGCGACTCCCGGGAGGTGGTGGACCGAGGCCCCCATTTAATAATAAGTTAGCCCCAGGAAGGGGGTGGTTCCCAGGTGTAGGAGAGTAGGGTCTGCTATCCTATGGTCACCCCAAATTTTTGCTTTTTGCTTCACTTGTTTTTGACATATTGAGGCTGTGGGCCTGCTAATCAGACCCCCAGCCTGCTGTTCTCTCTACTAAATTGACACTATGCACTATAGGTGCATAACCAATTGGAATTGGATCACCCTGTGAGCCCCTGTACCAGTGTACACTAGGTACCCAGGGCATTGGTGTATCGAAGGCCTACCAGGGGCTAAAGCATGTATTATGCCACCCCTGGCCTGGCCTAGCAATTTGACACAACTGGCTGATCACTCAGCTGGGGTAAGTTGGTGTAACCACCTCTTACTTAGGTGTATTATACCTATACCTAACCTTAAATGGGACACCTGGTAACCTATAAGTCACTCCTATGGCAGGCCTTAACAATCCTGAAGGCAGAGTGCTTGGTTCCATGTGAGATGGTGCTCTGGCATGAGCTGAGCCTGTCTGCAATGGTTCTACCATTTCCAGATATCGTCATACCATATACTCTTAAGTGCATTATTGACCTCGCGGTTAAATGCTCTCTTTGGTTTAGCTTTATCAAAACATGTCGAGTAAGGTGTCATATGAATTGGAATACTAACCCCTCGCCAATTCTGGCAACGGGGTTAGCATGCCACCCTTCTAGAGGGACACGACATGTACAGTACCTGAAACCCGGGTAAAATCAGACATAGCCTCAGCTCCACAAAATGGACGCTGCCACCACAGACACAAGTCTGCCCTCCTGCTGCTGGGAGTCCTTCCAGCTTGGGAGACGTGGACAAAGGGTTTTCTGCCAGGGGAGGTGCGTGCACCACCCCAGACAGGATTTTGTGTATTGGTCAGGTAGGGCTTGAATGGAATCAGACATGCCTGAGGCTCACAAGGAGCCTCGGTGCATTTGCCAGTTCAAACCGGTCCTGGGGCACACCAGCCGCAGACCTGGGGCGAGCTGGACAAAGGATTGGGGGTGTAACCACCCCCCTTCCTGGTCCCACCCTTAGGGAGGGACCTAGCAGGTAGTCCGGCCCCTAGAATCCGCTTAAAGGTAGGAGCTGTGTCCTAAGACTTCAGACATCCTGGAATCAACTTAACTACAAGAAGAAGACGGGAACTTCGACGCTCTGTTGCACAGAGGACAGAAGGAAATCTCCCCTATGGTCAGGGAGTGACCATCTTGCTAACGCAAGCACCAACCAGCTACTCGACATCTGCTTTGCTGCCGCCTCCCACTGGGGCCCGAGCCCAGAGCCCGACAAGACCTGGACCTCCAGACCTCTCACAGCCCGATCCACAGTCACTGCAAAGAAGGAACCCGTGGAGGCACCGCGACACGTGGAGCCAGTCATCTTGAAAGACCCATGACAAGCTGCAAGCGTGACAACAGAGGCTCCCTCCAAGTTGTGCTTTGGGTCCTGAGAAGGCCAACACCCGAGCAGCATCTGCACCAAAGGTGAGCCCTCCAGCATCTCCATGATCTGCGTGGGGCCCCTCTGCACTTTGCATCTCGACGCACCTGCCCGGTCCCTGGCCCGTTGGCTAGTGGCCATTTTAGCAAAGAACCTTGAAAACTACGATGCTGGTCTGGTTGCTCCAGACTGGCCCCTGCTTCCCTCCAAAGGAGCAGCCCCTCTGATCTTCCTGGTCAGAGTAATCAGCTTTCTTCATTCTTCACAACTTCTGCTTTTGCCATGGCTTGTTTGCTTCCTTCGAGTCGCCGACACCGCCGACAGCGAGAGCCTGAGTGGGACAGCTTGTGAACCGACTCCTGGACGTCGTCGACCTTCAGGGACCACGTGGCTGCGGAGACAAGCTACACCTCATCACCTGTTTGCACCCGACATCGCCTGGTACCTACCTGGTGCCACGCCGGTCATTGGCTAGTGACTGTGAACACTGTCCCCTCTGCTTTCAGGTCTTCTACAACTCCAATACACCCTTGGATCCACCGCATCTCTTCTGGACCGACCGCCTGCAGCATCTTTGTCATCTGTCTCCATTGAATCGATAGACGAAACCCGACGCACTTCGAGACCTATGCACCCGCTTCCTGTGGGTGAGGTAAAGCTGGCACTCCGGTGCCCAAGTGTAGAGAAACATCTCTAGTGTCTGCGTTTTAAGTCTTAAGTACGTAGTCCATCCAGAAGACCCTTCTAGCAGTAACTTTTGAACTTTTACCCACCCATTGAAAACCTATGGGAGCACGCGTGTAACTTTCCTCATTGCACACGTGACCCGTGGACCTCCTGGTCACTAACTGAAGTTAGCTCCTTGTAGGCCCAGCGATTCTAGAGGCCCTAGGCCTTTTCCCTTTCCTGTTCGTGGTACTTATACCACTATTTTAGTATATGGTTTGATCGGCCACCAGGGCCTATCCATATAAAGTGCAACTTCTGTATATTGTAATACTTTCTTGTTTAACGATTTGTGCTCCTGTGCTCATAAAGAGTCTAGGGGATACTTTGAGTAATAAATACATATATATTTTGAATATATATCTGTGTGGTGTCCTTTCATTGGTATAAAGGGGGGTTACAAATGGTAAAACAGCTTGCTTAACACGCTTTAACGAGTTTAGCCTCAAAGACTGCTTAGCCTACGCTACCACTAGGGCAGCTAGTCCGAAAAGGTTGACTTACAACCACACCATAAGGGTTGCTTGGCATGATACAAGGTGGTCTCTTTAACTAGTGAACAGCATATACCAGGACAACTTCTCACATTGGTGAGCAGCGGTTGGATTTGAGCTTGCTGTGTTTTACCTCTGTAATCTCTTTGTTACCAATTGAAAAATCATACAGGTACCTTTAGGTACATATAAAACAAGATTAGATATACTTAAGTTTTACTGAATGTAGTTGTTGTAGAGCAAAGGGATTAGCACACCCTGACTACAACTACTAGATAGGTTTAGTAGGAAAACCCAAGTATAGGTAGTTGCAACACATCCACCCACACTTAAGAGCAATGGCTGGGGCAGAAGAGTCCAATGTACCCATCTCTGTCGAGAGTGACCCCCAGAGGGCACCAACCATCTTTGCTACCCTAAATCAAAATGAGCTCAGGCAGTTGGCAAATATCAGGGGCCTTAAACAGCCCAGGAACCCTACCTCTGCTGAACTCAGAGAACTCTTACAGGCTGATGAAGATCAGAGAGCTCTCAAGAAAACCTCCCAGTTAGACCCCTTAGGGACAGGAACAGGAGGCCCTCCTTCTGAAGATGCCACTGAAGTACCCCTTTCCCACAGTCGCCCCTTAGTTGAGAATCTGACTACAGATGATGAGAATCAGCATAGGGACAGGGATGACAAAGGGGGTGAATCTGACAGTAGTAGCAGTTCAGATGGGAGAGATAGCCCAGTGCCAGGTGCCAGACCTGGCTCAGCTTACTTAAGGCTACTGTGGACTGATAATGGGTTCACCCCATTGGATCTCCCTAGTGGACTTAACCAGGGGTTTGGGAGGCAAAGGAATCACTCAGGTGAATCTAATGCTTCTCATGCCTCTAGAGGCTCTCAAGGTCACTCCAGAAGAAGGATGACCAGCCCTCAGAGGAGGGAGCATGAGGCCAGAATGAAGGAAGCTCAGCTGAGAATCAGGAGACAGGAGCTAGAAGTAGCTCTGATGGAAGAGAAACTGAGTAAGGCTAGGCAAGCTAGAGAGAGTGGGTCTATACCCACTGGTGGCAGCATTGTCCCTAAGGACAAAGATAGGGTCTTTGACAATAGGAACCTGTCCAAGGTTGTGCCCCCCTACAAAAGTGGGGATGATATCCACAAGTGGATGACTGCTCTTGAGAGAGCCTGCGAAGTGCAGCAGGTTCCTGAAGACCAGTGGGCAGCAATCTTATGGCTCTCCTTTGAAGGTAGAGGCAGAGATAGACTCCTCACTGTTAGAGAGGAGGGTGTCAGAAACTACAGAGCCCTGAAGAGTGTCCTAGTTGATGGGTTAGGCTTAACAACTGAACAGTACAGGTTAATGTTCAGAGACACCCAGAAGACACACACTCAGGACTGGTCTGAATACATTGAATGTGCCACTAAGGCTTTGGAGGGTTGGTTGCTGGGAAGTAAGGTATCTGATTATACAGGATTGTACAATTTGATGATGAGAGAACAGATTTTAAATAACTGTCAGAACCAGCAACTGCATCAACACTTGGTTGACTCAGATCTGACCTCTCCCCAAGAATTGGGAAAGAAGGCAGACAAATGGGTCAGAACCAGGGTTAAGCAAAAGAACCAGAACCAGGGCCAAGGGGGTGATCAGAAGAAAACAGACCAAAAGGGTGGAGATCAGAAATCTAAAGACCAGAAGTCTTCAACAGGGCCCCAAACTAGTACTAACGAGGGTGGGTCCCAACAACCTAAAGGGAAGAAGAAAGAAGGTCCAAAGAAACCCTGGTGCAAATCTTGCAAGAATACAACTCACTGGACTAGTGATTGTAAGAAGGGTGGAGCCCCCAACACTGTTGCCCCTAAGGCACCTGCTCCCAGTACTACTGTTAGCAGTGTTGGTCCCCAGACAAGGGTGTAGTGGGAATCACTATGGGAACTGAAGGAGATTCTGACTTAGACAGAACCCTGACACAGGCAGTCTTGATCTGTGATGGGGACATGGATTTGTCCCTGACTGTGAGCCCCAGTAACCTGGGCAAGTACAGACAGACTCCTTTAATAAATGAAAAAGTGGCTCAAGCCTACAGGGACACATGTGCCAGTGTCACTATGGTGACACCAGGCTTTGTGGACCCTGGACAGTACATACCAGGTGAGAATTACCTGGTGACCAATGCCAGCAATGCCACTACTTCACATAGTGTGGCTGTTGTTAACTTCTCATGGGGAGGGGTAACTGGCCTCAAAAGGGTTGTGGTTAGTGCAGACCTCCCAGTAGAATGTTTGTTGGGCAATGACCTAGAGAGTTCTCTATGGTCAGAAGTGGAGTACAGGACACATGCAGAGATGTTAGGTATATCACCACATGTCCTTGCTGTGACCAGGTCACAGGCCAAAAAGTGCCTTACTGAACCACAGGTCTTGGATCCTGGAACAATGGACCAAGCACCTACCAAGAAGAAGAACAGGAGGGTTAAGGCTGTGCCTTCCCCCTGCCTCCAAGTGATGATCAGCCTTCCCAGGAAAATGATCTAGAGAACCCTGAAGGAACTGTCCCTGAAGAGCTTGAACCTGATCAGGTTGAGTTTCTAGGGACAGGGGGACCTTCCAGGGCTGACTTGGGGCAGGCTCAGTTATCCTGTCCATCTCTTGAACCCCTCAGACAGCTGGCTGCTGCTGAAGCTGCTGGGAATGCTCAAGGTACCCATAAAGTGTATTGGGATGATGGGCTCCTTTATTCAGAGGCTAGAGACCCAAAACCTGGTGCAACCAGGAGGTTGGTTATACCTCTGCAATTTAGGGGCTTCCTTCTTACCTTGCCCCATGATATTCCTCTAGCAGGACACTTAGGCCAGAACAAGACCTGGGACAGGCTTGTCCCTCACTTTCACTGGCCTCACATGAATGAAGATACCAAGGAGTTTTGTCGCTCCTGTGTAACCTGCCAAGCCAGTGGCAAATCAGGTGGCACAACAAAGGCCCCCCTAATACCACTACCTGTGGTGGGGGTTCCCTTTGAAAGAGTGGGAATAGATATAGTGGGTCCCATGGATCCTCCCACTGCATCTGGGCACAGATTTATACTGGTGGTAGTGGATCATGCCACCAGGTATCCAGAGGCAATTCCCCTTAGGACTACTACAGCTCCTGTTGTGGCCAGGGCCCTGCTAGGAGTATTCTCCAGAGTGGGGTTTCCTAAGGAGGTGGTTTCTGACAGAGGTACCAACTTCATGTCAGGATACTTGACAGCTATGTGGAAGGAATGTGGTGTCAACTACAAGTTCACCACTCCTTATCACCCACAATGCAATGGGCTTGTTGAGAGATTCAACAAGACCCTAAAGGGTATGATCAAAGGATTACCTGAAAAGCTCAGGCGAAGATGGGACATCCTTCTACCCTGCCTTCTGTGTGCTTACAGAGAGGTCCCACAAAAAGGAGTTGGCTACAGCCCCTTTGAATTGTTGTTTGGGCACCCTGTAAGAGGCCCACTGTGTTTGGTGAAGGAAGGATGGGAGTTACCTCTCAAAAAGCCTAAACAAGACATAGTGGACTATGTACTTGGTCTCCGCTCCAGGATGGCTGAGTATATGGAGAAGGCATCCAAAAACCTTGAGGCAAGCCAGGCCTTACAGAAGGCTTGGCATGACCAAAAGGCTGTCTTGGTTGAGTTTCAGCCAGGACAGAAGGTATGGGTGTTGGAGCCAGTGGCCCCAGCAGCACTCCAAGACAAATGGTCTGGACCCCATGCAATCCTGGAAAAGAAGGGAGAGGTTACCTACTTGGTGGACCTAGGAACTCCCAGGAGTCCCCACAGGGTACTCCATGTTAACAGGTTAAAAGCATATGTTGACAGGGCAGACATGGGCTTGCTCATGGCTACAGATGAGGGACAGGAGGAAGAGAGTGACCCTCTCCCAGACCTGTTGTCTCAGAACCCTGAAGATGGTTCAGTTGAAGGAGTGACCCTTGGAGGCAACCTCACTGATCATCAGCAGATTGAATGTAGACAGGTTCTACAGTCATTTCAACATATGTTCTCACTGATACCTAGTCAAACTGACTGGTGTACCCATGTGGTGGACACTGGTGACAGTCTTCCTGTGAAGAACAAACTTTACAGACAACCTGACCACGTCAGGGACTGTATAAAGGCTGAGGTACACAAAATGCTGGAACTGGGTGTCATTGAGCCCTCAGAGAGCCCCTGGGCTAGCCCAGTGGTTCTGGTCCCCAAACCTCACACCAAAGATGGCAAGAGAGAGATGAGGTTCTGTGTGGATTACAGAGGACTCAATGCTGTCACTAGTACAGATGCACATCCTATTCCAAGGGCAGATGAGCTCATAGATAAACTGGCTTCTGCTAAGTTTTTGAGCACATTTGATTTGACAGCTGGCTATTGGCAAATCAGGTTAGCTGAGGAGTCCAAGGCCAAAACAGCATTCTCAACCCCAGGTGGGCACTATCAATTTTTGGTGATGCCCTTTGGTCTGAAGAATGCACCTGCCACCTTCCAAAGGTTGGTGAATCAAGTCCTTACTGGGTTGGATGACTTTTGTGCAGCATATCTTGATGACATTGCTGTCTTTAGCTCCACCTGGGAGGATCACCTGATCCACCTGAAGAAGGTACTTGAGGCTCTGCAAAAGGCAGGCCTCACTATCAAGGCTACTAAGTGCCAGATGGGGCAGAGTAAGGTTGTGTATTTGGGCCACCTTGTAGGCGGAGGCCCAGTTCAACCACTGGAGAGTAAGATACAATCCATCAAGGACTGGTCCCCTCCAACAACCCAGACTCAAGTTCGAGCTTTCTTGGGCTTGACTGGGTACTACAGGAAGTTTGTTAAGAACTATGGGTCCATTGTGACTCCTCTTAATGATCTGACATCCAAGAAGATGCCCAAAAAGGTTCAGTGGACAGTAAGCTGTCAAAAGGCATTTGATGACCTGAAGAAGGCCATGTGCTCTGCACCTATCCTAAAAAGTCCTGACTACTCCAAAGAGTTTATTGTCCAAACAGATGCTTCTGAGTTGGGTGTGGGAGCTGTGCTGTCACAACTTAATGTAGATGGTCAAGACCAACCCATTGCTTTTATTAGCGGAATGTTGACCCCCAGAGAGAAGAATTGGTCAGCTATTGAGAGGGAGGCCTTTGCTGTGGTGTGGGCCCTGAAGAAGCTGAGGCCATACTTGTTTGGCACTCACTTCAAGATTCAGACCGACCATAAGCCCCTCTTGTGGCTAAATCAGATGAAGGGTGAAAACCCCAAACTGGTTAGGTGGTCCATTTCCCTACAGGGGATGGACTTTACAGTGGAGCACCGGCCAGGTACAGACCATGGGAATGCAGATGGTCTCTCCAGGTACTTCCACTTAGGACATAAACACGAGACTGGTCAAGGCTAGTTTAATGTCCCTGCGTTTGGGGGGGGGGGTTGTGTAGGAGAGTAGGGTCTGCTATCCTATGGTCACCCCAAATTTTTGCTTTTTGCTTCACTGGTTTTTGACATATTGAGGCTGTGGGCCTGCTAATCAGACCCCCAGCCTGCGGTTCTCTCTACTAAATTGACACTATGCACTATAGGTGCATAACCAATTGGAATTGGATCACCCTGTGAGCCCCTGTACCAGTGTACACTAGGTACCCAGGGCATTGGTGTATCTAAGGCCTACCAGGGGCTGAAGCTTGTATTATGCCACCCCTGGCCTGGCCTAGCAATTTGACACAACTGGCTGATCACTCAGCTGGGGTAAGTTGGTGTAACCACCTCTTACTTAGGTGTAGTATACCTATACCTAACCTTAAATGGGACACCTGGTAACCTATAAGTCACTCCTATGGCAGGCCTTAACAATCCTGAAGGCAGAGTGCTTGGTTCCATGTGAGATGGTGCTCTGGCATGAGCTGAGCCTGTCTGCAGTGGTCGGAACAACTTCCTTCTACCGTTTCCAGATATCGTCATACCATATACTCTTAAGTGCATTATGAACCTCGCGGTTAAATGCTATCTTTGGTTTGGCTTTATCAAAACATGTCGAGTAAGGTGTCATATGAATTGGAATACTAACCCCTCGCCAATTCTGGCAACGGGGTTAGCATTCCACCCTTCTAGAGGGACACAACATGTACAGTACCTGAAACCCGGGTAAAATCAGACATAGCCTCAGCTCCACAAAATGGACGCTGCCACCACAGACACAAGTCTGCCCTCCTGCTGCTGGGAGTCCTTCCAGCTTGGGAGACGTGGACAAAGGGTTTCCTGCCAGGGGAGGTGCGTGCACCACCCCAGACAGGATTTTGTGTATTGGTCAGGTAGGGCTTGAATGGAATCAGACATGCCTGAGGCTCACAAGGAGCCTCGGTGCATATGCCAGTTCAAACCAGTCCTGGGGCACACCAGCCCCAGACCTGGGGCGAGCTGGACAAAGGATTGGGGGTGTAACCACCCCCCTTCCTGGTCCCACCCTTAGGGAGGGACCTAGCAGGTAGTCCGGCCCCTAGAATCCGCTTAAAGGTAGGAGCTGTGTCCTAAGACTTCAGACATCCTGGAATCAACTTAACTACAAGAAGAAGACGGGAACTTCGATGCTCTGCTGCACAGAGGACAGAAGGAAATCTCCCCTATGGTCAGGGAGTGACCATCTTGCTAACGCAAGCACCAACCAGCTACTCGACGTCTGCTATTCTGCCACCTCCCGCCGGAGCCCAGAGCCCGACAAGACCTGGACCTCCAGACCTCTCACAGCCCGATCCACAGTCCCTGCAAAGAAGGAACCCGTGGAGGCACCGAGACACGTGGAGCCAGCCATCTTGAAAGACCCACGACAAGCTGCAAGCGTGACAACAGAGGCTCCCTCCAAGTTGTGCTTTAGGTCCTGAGAAGCCCAACACCCGAGCAGCATCTGCACCAAAGATGAGCCCTTCAGCATCTCCATGATCTGCGTGGGGCCCCTCTGCACTTTGCATCTCGACGCGCCTGCCCGGTCCCTGGCCCGTTGGCTAGTGGCCATTTTGGCGATGAACCTTGAAAACTTCGATGCTGGTCTGGTTGCTCCAGACTGGCCCCTGCTTCCCTCCAAAGGAGCAGCCCCTCTGACCTTGCTGGTCAGAGTAATCAGCTTTCTTCATTCTTCACGACTTCTGCTTTTGCCAAGGCTTGTTTGCTTCCTTTGAGTCGCCGACACCGCCGACAGCGAGAGCATGTGTGGGACAGCTCGTGAACCAACTCCTGGACGTCGTCGACCTTCAGGGACCATGTGGCTGCGGAGACAAGCTACACCTCATCACCTGTTTGCACCCGACATCGCCTGGTACCTACCTGGTGCCACGCCGGTCACTGGCTAGTGACTGTGAACACTGTCCCCTCTGCTTTCAGGTCTTCTACAACTCCGATCCACCCTTGGATCCACCGCATCTCTTCTGGACCGACCGCCTGCAGCATCTTTGTCATAAGGCTCCATTGAATCGATAGACGAAACCCGACGCACTTCGAGACCTATGCACCCGCTTCCTGTGGGTGAGGTAAAGCTGGCACTCCAGTGCCCAAGTGTAGAGAAACATCTCTAGTGTCTGTGTTTTAAGTCTTAAGTTCGTAGTCCATCCAGAAGACCCTTCTAGCAGTAACTTTTGAACTTTTACGCACCCATTGAAAACCTATGGGAGCACGCGTGTAACTTTCCTCACTGCACACGCGACCTGTGGACCTCCTGGTCACTAACTGAAGTTAGCTCCTTGTAGGCCCAGCGATTCTAGAGGCCCTAGGCCTTTTCCCTTTCCTGTTCGTGGTACTTATACCACTATTTTAGTATATGGTTTGATCGGCCACCAGGGCCTATCCATATAAAGTGCAACTTCTGTATATTGTAATACTTTCTTGTTTAACGATTTGTGCTCCTGTGCTCATAAAGAGTCTAGGGGATACTTTGAGTAATAAATACATATATATTTTGAATATATATCTGTGTGGTGTCCTTTCATTGGTTTAAAGGGGGGTTACATATGGTAAAACAGCTTGCTTAACACGCTTTAACGAGTTTAGCCTCAAAGACTGCTTAGCCTACGCTACCACTAGGGCAGCTAGTCCGAAAAGGTTGATTTACAACCACACCATAAGGGTTGCTTGGCATGGTACAAGGTGGTCACTTTAACTAGTGAACAGCATATACCAGGCCAACTTCTCACACCAGAGCATTAAAAAGCCTCATGAAGGGGGCCTATGCACCCCCTCCTTTATTTACAAAAAGCCCCTGGTACCTGGGTCACCCAGGGGCCAATTGCTAGAGAAGCACAGGAGCATGCGCTTCTTTTTTAAGAGAATTTCAGCAGGAGCCACAGATCCAACTCGGCTCTTGCCAAAAATTGGCCTTATAGAACCCCCCAAGAGGTATTGAGGGTCAGAGTCTCAAGGTGGCTGCCACCACTTCCTGGTTCGAAGCACTGAGGCTGCCAATACTTCCTGGTTTGAAGTGTTGGCAGCCAATCAGAGTACGGGGAATGTTGGATCTTCAGAGGAACCTTGTCCCTATATATAGAAATTGTATTTTCCTCAATATTTCAAAAACTACTGACCAGATTTATGTCAATTTACAAAAGGTTTGCTTTCTGGACCAACAGCTATCTTTCTGCCAAATTTGGTGTAATTATGTTTAGCAGTTCGGGCTGTAGTCATGTCTAAAATCTTCAAGGGAATTAACATAGGAAAAATGCATTTTGGAACACCTATTTTTCTCGGCCCTTGCCTCAAGGATCACCATGAAACTTTAAAGACAGCAGCTGGAGTGAACAGCATACTAGTTTTGAAAATTTTGCGAGGATTTGTCAAACAATGTTACAGTTATTTGCAAATGATAAAATGCTCTTCCGTTGGAAACTACTACCTAACTATAGCTACCTACTGGTGACATCCACTAGGTAATGTGTGTATGTGTAAATATATTTATATATATATATATTTATATATATATATATATATATATATATATATATATATATATATATATATATATATAGTCTGCTCCAAAGTTTGTCCACCTGGTGAGTAGCACTCGATCAGCAGCTTTATTTATGATATGTAGGGATGAGGATCTGCTTGTAGAAGCCACTCCGTAATGGAATTGCCTGATGCATTTCGAAGCTCCATATGCTTCTCTTCAGAGGCTTGAACGGAGACGGTGTGTGCAAACGCTGAACCCACTTCGCCATTTTCATATTGCACACCCACCAATGGGAAGCTTGAATGAGGCTGTGCATTGTAGGAAAAGTGGTCCGGATAGCACACAAATCTTGCCCTGTATGGACCCTGCAAGTGGACTCGTCCTCAATCCTGTTTGCCGTTGCTGACGGGTGGCCCCCATAACATATTTCCACCAAATTACAACAATCACTCTTTCTGGACCAATATCTAGCTCTATATATATATATATATATATATATATATATATATATATATATATTACCTAGTTATAGTTAGGACCTAGTTACTATAGGAAAACGGCAACATTCTATTCACAATAACTTTGGCGCCGATTGATGAATCTTCGTGAAATTTTCAAAACTAATTCTTTGTTGATATCAGCTCATATGTTTGGGGGTGATTCGTCAAGGGGGGGCCGAGAAAAAAAGGGGGTTTCAAAACGTGTTTTTTCAACGTTAATCTCCATAGGAAACTACAGGCTACAGGTCGAACGGGTAAACGGAATTACCTCAAATTTGGCAGGGAGAAGGGTCTTGATCTAGAAAGCACACTTTTGTTTATTTGGTGTAAATTCGTTCAGTAGCTTTTGAGAAATATTGAAATTTACAGATATCGATATTTGGGAATTCTGCCATCTGATTGGCTGAGGCGTTACGAGCACAAGCTTGCTGCTGATTGGCTGCGAGCGCTGCGAACGTTTGCAACTAGGAAGTGTTGGCTGCCATTTTGTGGTTCCGTTGAAGCGAGTAAGGGGGAAAAAGGGCGAAAAATGTGGGAGAGGAGGGTAGGAGCACTGTAACCTCTGTGGGTGTTTAGGGTGTGCTATAGAGGGGGTGCGAAGCAAACTACTCATACCTACTGGTCTGAAAGTGCTGGGTATGGAAATTAAGTGAGGTATTGCATAGTCTGATGCTGCTAAGGTGACCTGCTGCGGGAGTCGGGGACGAAAGCGTGAGCCTAAACTGTGTGTCTTATGGTGTGAAGTCATGTGCCCTGGCAGCTGCAGCACACCTGTGGAAGTAATGTCAGCATGTGTTTATACCTACTAGGACAAACTACTGACTCCTACTGGTTTGAAAGTCCTGGGGTACGGAAAATATGTGAGGTATTGTCTAGAGTCTCATGGTGCTATGCTGAGGTGCTGCCGGAGTCAGGAATGATAGCATGAGTCCAAACTGTGTGTCATATGCTGTGAAGTCATGTGCTCTGGCCGCTGTGCCACATCTGTCAAGTAGTGTCAGCATGTAGTTATACCTACTCGGAGGAACTTTTGTTTTGAACATTGTAACTTGTGTATGGTGCTTAGGGGGTGTTATACAGGGAGTGCGAAGGTAAATGTGCGCATATCAAATCAATACGGTATTTGTAAAGCGCAAACTACTCACCCCCGTGGGTCTGAAGGCCCTCGAGGCTGGCGTGGAAATTATGTGAGCTATTAAGTGAGCTGTTGCCCAGAGTCACATGGTGCTGAGCTGAGGTGTCCAAAGGTGTCCTTCATAAGCATTTCCAAACCTACCCCAGTCAATGTGTCTAGGTCATTTCGACCACAGTGCACAATCATGAGGTCAGGGTGTGGAAGATGCAAAGAGGTTTTAACCAAAGGTAGCAATTGGTGCAACTTCAATCTTCTCTGTGTAAACCATTTAATGTCCACATTTTGTAAACCTAGGTCTAAGTCAATACGTCTGTGTTCTGCACACCTCTTGCACCTGAAAATATAGCTATGTCCTACGATCCACACTTGCATTTTGAAGGTATGGTTGGAAGGTATTGAAAGATGTCTGTAGCTCATGCAGTTCCTTGGTAGAATAAGAGATATGTTTAAAGATGCGGAAGTACATTTTTTGCCATACAAAATGATACGTGATTGGGAGTTGAAAAGCATTCTTTTTTAAAAGTAGGGTGCACATTCGTTTTGTGGAAAAGCATCTTTGTGATTGGTTAAGAAAAAGCAGTTTCAACGTGGAGTACATATCATAGGATAAAATTTGCTTAACTGAACCACAGCTGCTACTTGCATTTGGAAGGCACTGTTCGAACTTAAAACAATTGTGATCTTTTAACCTGCACGTGCCGTTAAATGTTTGAGAAAATGTTGCAAAAAAATATCGTTAAGTTTAAAAAAATTGATGAACTTTTAGCCTGCACGTGTTGTAGAATGTTCTAGAATGTGTGTTGATAGAATACGTTGCACTTCTGCCATTCAGAACTCAGGACACAGTTACACATGTGGGATTGGCTTGTGTTGGACAGTGTTAGTTGGCACCACGTGTCCAAAATTCAAATTGTGAGGTCTGCTGCCCGCAGTGTGGACTGCTGAGTGTTCATTTGTACTTGAAAATGAATTTGGTCATTGTACTAAAGCTATAACTGATATAAAAAATTCTCAAGAAGAAAGGATACTAAAAGGATATTATGTAGATTTGAGACCTGTAATAGTTACTTGCCTAGTGGGCTCTGTAGTTAATGAATGAAGAAATAATTTTCATTGTGAGCCCTACTGAGTGCAGTGTAGGCGTATGATGAAAAGATGAAATAAGTATAGAATACGTTGACGAAGTGTTGTATTTTCTGTGTACAATCTTGTTAGAAATTAGCATTTAAAATTGGAATTGCGAGCTGTACTGCCTGTAGTGGAGACTGCTATTGCATGTTAGTTTGCATTTGAAGATTAATTTGGTCATTGTATTAAAGCTATAACTGATATAAAAAAAAAATCTTGAAGCAAGGATACTAAAAGGATAATATGGTGGTGTAGGACTGTGATAGTTAGTTGGTGGTCTGTAGTTGCATATGGAAATACCCCTCATTGATCAAAGGGAGTGTGGTGCTGTGGTCGCTACCACAGACTTGGGGTGACTGCTATTCAGGACTCAGGACACAGTTACACATGTGGGATCGGCTTGTGTTAAAGAGGGTTAGTGGGACTACGTGTTACCGGCCTTGCATATCGAAATATGCCTCACTGATCGAAGGGAGTGTGGTGCTGTGGTCACTGCCACGGACTTGGGGTGACTGCCATTCAGGACTCAGGACACAGTTACACATGTGGGATCGGCTTGTGCTGAACAGAGTTATTGGCACCACGTGTCGCCGGTCTTCCACAGTGTAGGCCGGAGGCAGCGGTCAGCAAAGGCCCACAGGCAGGTGACGTTGACTTGAGCTGCACAAAGTGGGAGCATGTGGTCTTCTTAACCCATTATTTTGTCTTACACAATTTGCGTCGCTACTAATCTTGAATTGTGAACCGTGTAACCCCAGTGTAGGGTGAAGGCAGCGGTCAGGATGGGCGCACAGCTACGTGGCGATGATTTATGGTGCAGTGAGTTAATAGCACCTAAAGCACACAGCGTGTGTGCACCATGCGATGATGCGTGGTCTGGGCGGGCCGCACTGGATGCAAAGTGTCTTGCGAACTGGACTGTGACATCTGCAATTGCCACTGCATCTGCATTGTGAGCACTGCTGTCCGCAGTGTAAATCGAAGGCAGTAGTCAGTACAGACATAAGTCTGCGGTGCTGTGCCGCTGGGTTCACAGGGTGCCTGTGTCAAGGAGGACTGCGGTTATGGTGGCAGCCACGTGCCAGGGTGAGGGCTGCTGCTGTGACAGACTTGTTGGTCTTCCTTCAAGTGAACCACGCCTAGGGCCTGGCCTATTTATTCATACTGCTGCACTGGAGTGGCGTACGTTGGAGCAGCCCACTCTGCTTCCGCTTCCAGGGGGGGACAACACAGCTACATTACCGAGATCTTCCACACTGCCTGAGGTAACATGGTTGCGTCCACTGTTCACTACACTACAAGTATCAACAGTATATCTCCACATGGAGAGGTTTGTGCTTTGCATAGTGAGGTCTGTGCAGCACATCAGTGTTACACTTGGCATTGTGTGCATTATTGTTGAAGGGGGACTTGCCTCCTTCATATATAGTTGGTTGCCACATCTCCCAACATTCAGCTGTTGTGTGGCTGAGGGGCATGGTGTTTTGGGAAGGTCCCTTGTCCTGTTTTGCGCTGCCTTGGTGGTAGTAGGGGGGTGCTGCAGGGGGGAGGTTCTGGTGGTGGTGGCGGTGGGTGTTGTGGTCTTGTTGCATGTCGGACCTGCATGATCAGTATCTCTATCATGTGTTGGTCTTTAGATGTGGCTGTGAGTTGGGTCCAATTCAAGGAGTAGATAGTCGACCTCCTTACGCCAGTCAAAGGTTGATGTTAATTTGTTACTGCTAACTCGGCTTATTGCCAGCTTTTTGGATCGCATTGCAGATTTGGCTGGTCGTTGAAAATATGGGGAAGTGGTGTTTTCATGGTTTTTTTGCACGGGAACGCCTACTTTGCATTTTATTAGCGTTAGTTGTGACTCTCGTTTGTGGTGATTTTGATTTTGTTGGCGTAAGGTATCGATGGAAGAGTGGTGAGATTTGCAGTTTTCATTAGGGGTGGGTGGATTTTGCGAAATCCACTTTCGCAAATTATCGCGAAAATGTTAAAAATTATCGCAAACACGCGGAAATATCGCGAAGATGCGGAAGTTTTTTTCCCGCATGTTCGCGAGATTTTCTGCATGGTTACGGCTCGCCAACTTACCCATGTGCTTGCTCGCGGGAGCGGCCATCTTGTTTTCAGTTGTCTCGCGGTGCATGATCGCGAGAAGAAAGACGTGATCGCGCGATGCATGACGTCACTGCAGGCGCGAACTGTCGCGAGACAGCGCAAATGGCTAAAAACAATACAACATCTCATGGAGAACGCGACCAGATCAAGAAAACTTGTCGGCGAACGCAGGGATTCAGGTAAGGCGATCGCGCGTGCGCAAGAATGTATTATTTTACTGCGTGAGCAAGAAACAAATTATCGGCAAGCTGCGGAATGCCGAAATATTGACATTTTCGCGCTCTCCGCGGAACGCAAAAATGTCAAATTATTGCAATTTCCGCGAACGGAACGAAATTTTCGCCCAGGCCTAGTTTTCACCAAGTTGGGTTGATAATTAAAAAACACAGAAAAATAGATAGGTTTAATGAACATTATAATTAGAAATTAGCATTTAAAAAACCTTTGAAATTCACATAAAAAACATAGGTTTCAGGCACGTTATAGTTAGAAATTAGCAATTTAAAAACCTTAGAAATTCACAGAAAAAAACATAGGTTTTAGGCAGGTTATAGTTAGAAATTAGCATTTAAAAAACCTTTGAAATTCACTGAAAAAACCATAGGTTTCAGGGATGTTATAGTTAGTTGGACATTTCACTCATATAACTCGCGCCCCCGCAATGCACTGCTGATGACATCACATATTACATCATTCATGACATGGTCAGTGACATCACTGATGACATCACTGATGACATCTCAAATGACATCACTGATTTCATCACTGATTACATCATCCACGTGAAAATCTGATGCACCTCCTCACACCTGAATATAACCTTTGATACACCCACTCTAAAATACAGACTATAAAATTCTAAACCTTGAACACACCAATACCAGTTAGTACATATCCACTCACTAATTCCTAGATACACACACATCCATTAATTCACCCATACAGTCACTCATACATACAGTCAGCCATCAATACAGCATTATCATGTCCAGTCACATAGCTATACAGACACTCACATACCGCCTCTCATTCATAGAGTTATTCACACACCTAGTCAGTAATGGAAATAATCAATCACAATTTCATTTACTCACCTGTACAGTTATACACATACCATGTCACTTATTTAAACATATACTATCACATACTTACACTCTAATACAATAAGTAATACAAGTACACACTGATCCATACAGGCACTCTCACAATCAATCACTCTCACGTATAGTCATTTATACAGTCCAACACTCATATATACTGCCTTTCACATAAGGAGTTACTCACACATGTACCACTGAGGCATCCATTTACTCACCAAGACACTCATACACACCCTCACCATGCCATACAGCCCTTCACAGATACAGACTTGAACACATATAGCCAGTGAATTATCTACTCACAAACATCTATGCACAGAGTCACACCCCCGACCCACCTACACATACACTCAGGCTCCCATACTGGTAGTCAGACAAGCGATCAATAGCTCATATAGATCCTCATTTAGTTGCTAACCAAACCATGGACCTGCTTACACACCAACTGACAACCTAAACTGTGTGAATGTCTGTATCAGTCGTTAACACATGAATTAAGCAAGACGCAATTAATCACTCACTTATACAGTCAGTCACACACCTACTTAATCATCCATCCTGACTCTTATACACCCATTCATTCTTTAATACACCTTGGCATATATATATAAAACATATTTACATTTTATAGAAACACACATTCACTGGATGATGTCATCAGTGATGTCATTTGAGATGTCATCAGTGATGTCATCAGTGATGTCACTGACCATGTCATGAATGATATAATATGTGACATCATCAGCAGTGCACTGTGGGGGCGCGAGTTATAGTTAGCTCAACTAACTATAACAGGGGAATTTCTATGGTTTTCTATGAGTGAAATGTCCAACTAACTATAACATCCCTGAAATGTTTTTTTCAGTGAATATCGAAGGTTTTTTAAATGCTAATTTCTAACTATAACGTGTCTGAAACCTATGGTTTTTTCAGTACAAATATAAATATATATATATATATATATATATATATATATATATATATATATATATATATCAAGAGACTTGAACTCCCACAACCTCCAGCCTTCAGGCGGCGAAGAAGAAGACGCAGAACCCGCAGTTCTCGGGCAAGATGTTTATTTCTTTAAAATCTTACACCCAGGCACGATGTGTTTCGGGCTTCAGGAGCCCTTGTTCACATGCGGAATTACAGATTGCCATTTTGTTTTTAAAGTGTTTGCTTGGTGTCTACCCACCTCCAAAGCTCCGTGTCACATGTTTTGAAAAGATAGAAGAAAGACTCGCATTTTAACTGCTGACATAAAGTGCTTTACATTATGCATTACTATTGCTGGAAGTATTGAAACCAGACAAATCTGTGAGTCAACTTAAACCTTCTGTATAAATACAAAGTATCGCATCTCAAATTTGCTATATTTAAATAAGATATAATTTCTGTAAAAACGATTTTCCTATTAAAGATTTTTTTTTGTAGTCATGCAAATAGCGGGATAAATCCCTAAGAATAATTTAAAATACATGTAATGCAACAGCAATTGAGTTTAGTCATCTTCAAAAAAATCATTTCTGGATAAATCCAATAGGACATCGGAGTAAAGTGCATAAATGTCTAGTAGCAAAAAACCTTGACGTGCAAAATGGTGCAAAAGTGCAAAAGTGTAAAGTGCAAAAAAGAGTATATTTCTAAAATGAGTCCTTAGTATAATTAAAATGCAAATTTCAAATATATTAATAATAGTAAAATCCTTTTCTAGAAAATACCAGTAAAAAGCATATAAATAAAATGTATTGCTAAAACTTCATTATACTAAAAATTCTGACATGGGGAAATCCTTTTGGCTACAATTCCTAAATTTGGTATATATTTTTGTTCTTATTGCCATTAGCTGCCATCATTGTTCCTTTCATTATTTCATACTTAGCCAAGTATCAAAAGAGTACCCAGGGGCATACAGCTTTATGAATCATGGTTACCAACACAGGGGAACCAATATCAACTATCAATATCTGTTCAAAGGAAATTGTGCATGTCTTCCATGTTGTTTAACCCATTAGGCCATTTGCTGTCAAATTCCAAGATGACTTTTGTTTCTAATTGTCATAGTTGGAGTTCCCTATTACCTCCCCTCCATGATTTTGGGATAGCATTGATAACGTAATAGGTCAGACAATTTACATCATCATCATGAATTCTTTTGAACTGCCTTGCTACTGGGTAGGCTGGATCGCTGTGAAGGATGGCTCTTATATGTTGTAATATTCTGACATGCACCTGTAGCTTCGTACTACCAATGTAGTTAAGGCCACAGGTCCATGTCAGAACATAAACTGCATATTCAGTTCTGCAGTTGTAGTTGCTAGAGATAGGGAAGGGTGAATCACTGAAAGGGGTAGAATACCCCTGTCTTGTTGCAGCCAAACTAGCATGCTGCAGGAAGAACATTTCTTAAAACCCCGTGCTGGTTGCAACCAGTTAGCAGTTTTTCTAGTCTCTGGAGAATTTTTGTCAATTTTTGATTCCGCCCTCCTAAACGTAATCCTAGGTGCTTCTGCCAATATATATATATATATATATATATATATATATATATATATATATATATATATATATATATATATATATATATATATATATATATATATATATATATATATAATACCTACTGGCAATAGCCAGTAGGTAGTTATAGTTAGGACCTTGTTTCTTTTCATAAAGCGATTTTTCTTTTGCCTATATCTTTGGCACAGTGTTTGACGAATCTTTACAAATTTTTCAAAACTAATGGTTCACTCAGGTCTGCTCCTGTCTTGAAAGTTTCTGGTTGATTCATCAAGCAGGGGCTGAGAATAAAGGGGGGTCCCAAGATGTGTTTTCCCCATATTAATTTCCATAGGAACTTTAGACACGGCTACAGCCCAAACTGCCGAACTGCAGACGGCCGCCTCCCTGGGCTTTTTCTTAAAAGCATGGGGGCTCCTGACACCCCACACTTCTCCAGGGACCACTACCTCCCTGGGGCTTTGTTTTAATAGGGGCAGGGAGCGGGGGCACGCGGCCCCCTTGCAGCCCCGGGGACTGCCACCTCCCCGGGGCTCCAATGTAATTAGAGAAGTGTGGGGAGGGGCTTTGGCCCCTCCCCACACTGCACTGGGGACCACCCCCTCCCCAAGGCACAAATTATGTTACAGACCCCCTGGGACCACCACTTCTCCGGGACTACGTTAAATGGTGGGAGGGTGCCGCGCAGCCCCCTTCTGGAGCCCTTGATGGCCCTGGGGACCGCCACCCCCCTGGGCCGGCTCCTGCATTGTCCAGGGGTGCCCACCCCCAGGACATTGCCGTTTGCATGACATTTGCGCATTTGCAGAGTAGCGTAAAAAGGAAGCATGGCCTTGGATCACTCTCAGCAATCCAGCTGTGTGGGGCTTATTGGAGGTACCTGGTGGGCTAGTGTGCCCCCAGGGACCCCCAGGAGGCAAGGGGACTTCAACCCCCAACCAAGAGCACACCAGGAGGCATGTTTGCAGAGTGGTGGAGAAAGGGGGCATGGCCTGTGTCTACCTCTCAGCAATCCCACTGTGCGGGGCTTACTGGAGGTAAGAGGTAGGCTAGTTGGCCCCAGAGGAACCCCAGCAGCAAAAGTGACTTCAATCCCCATCCAAGAAGGTACCAGGGAGCGCGTTTGCAGAGTGGTGGGCATAGGGGGCTTGGCCTGCTATGAGGATTTAGTATTCTTGCTGTGTGGGACTTACTGGAGGTAATAGAGGGGGAGATGCCCCCCAAGGATTTCCTTGGGCCAACTACCCCTCTTGTTACCTCCAGTACATCCCACACAGTGGGATTGCCAAAACGTCTTTGAAGGCCACGCCCCTTTCTCCACCACTCTCCAAACACGCCTCCTGGCAGACTATGGGATGGGGGATGAAGTCCACTTTACTCCTGGCGGACTTTGGGGGCCAAGAAGCCTTCCTGGTACCTCCTGTAAGTCCTATGCAGCAGAATTCCTGAGCGCTGGTCAGAGGCCCAGCACTCTTTCTCCACCACTCTGCAAATGGGACTACTAGTTAAAGAAGCATTAGCAATTTAATAGGTTTCGCATTTGCGAGAGTTAGAGCTATTGGCATTGTAAATGTAAATGTTTCTTACTAATTTTTTTGGGTGTGGAGTGGATGTGCATTGTGTGTAGTGGAATTATGTGGTATGTTGTGCAGTGAAATTATGTGAATAGAAAGTATGTGGTATTTAGTGTATAGGAATTACATGGAGTGGGATTATGTGTTGTGGAGAGTAATTATGTGGTATTGTAGTCTGTGTTGTGGAGTGGTAACCTCAGATTTAGTCTTCCTCATTTCCATAGAAGTTAAACTATAAACTCAATCAGACACAAAAAAAGAAGGAACCACTGAGGAGCACTTCTCGACCTAGATGGAGGTATGAGCAGGGCCACTGGAATTATGTGACTGTTCGGCTGCACCAATTTTTACTTAATCAAACATTTTCCGTATTTGCCAAATATTCCATCTGCTGCCTAATCTGCAGATTTAAACAAAAAAGCATTGTTTCTAGCTCAAACAGCTTAAATGTTCTAAAAAATGTAGCGTCATGTGTTACAGCATGGTGGAAAGCCCTTTGCAAAGCTGGAATGGTAAAGTGTTACTTATTGCAACATGTGGGTGTTAAACTGGCACTAATGGTGCACACAATTCTCTTCTTTCTGTGCCTCGCTTGTCTCTTTCTGCATTTCTCTTGCTTCTTTCTGTACCTTTCTTTCTCTTTCTGCACCTCATTGTCTTCTTTCTGCACTTCACTTGTCTCTTTCTGCACTTCTCTTGCCCCCTTCTGCACCTCACTTGCCTCTTTCAGCACCACTGTTGCTTTTCTCTGCAGATCTCTTGCCTCTTTATGTACCTCTCTTGCCTCTTTCTTCACCTCTCTTGCCTCTTTCTGTACCTCACTTGTCTCTTTCTGTACTTCTCTTGCTTCTTTCTACACCTCTCTTGCCTCTTTCTGCTCTTCTCTTACCTCTTTTGTATTTCTCTTGGCAGTTTCTGCAGTTTCCTTGCCTCTTTCTGTACCTCCCTTGCCTGTTTCTGCACCTCAATTGCCTCTTTCTGCACCTCACTCTCTTCTTTCTGCACCTCTCCTGCCTCTTTCTGCACTTCTCTTGCCTCTTTCTGCACTTCTCGAGCCTCTTTCTGTACCTCTCTTGCCTCTTTCTGCACCTCAAATGCCTCTTTCTGCACATCTCTTTATACACTTATCTTTCTTCTTTCTATACCTCTCTTGCCTTTTTCTGAACCTCACTCTCTTCTTCCTACACACCTTTTGCCTCTTTCTGCACCTCACTTACTTCTTTCTGCATCTCTCTTGCCTCTTTCTGCACCCTTCTTGTCTCTTTCAGCACCTCTGTTGCTTCTTTCTGCACTTCTCTTCCTTCTTTCTGTACCCTTCTTGCTTCTTTCTGTTTCCCTCTTGCATCTTTTTGCACCTCTCTTACCTCTTTCTGCACCCCTCTTACCTCTTTCTGCACCTCTGTTGGTTCTGTCTGCACTGCTCTTTCTTTTTTCTGCACCTCTTCTGCAAATTTCTGCATCCCTCTTGCCTCTTTCTGCACCTCTCTTGCATCTGTCTGCACACCTGTTACCTCTGTCTGCACCCCTTTTGCCTGCTTCTGCAACTCTCTGCCTCTTTCTGCATTTCTCTTGCCTCTTTCTGCACCTCTCTTGATTCTTTTTTTACCCCTGTTGTCTATTTCTGCACTCCTGTTGTCTCTCTCTGCACTTGTCTACCCTCTTTCTGCACCTCTCTTGCTTCTTTCTGCAGTTCTCTTGTTTCTTTCTGCACCTGACTTGCTTCTTTCTGCACCCTTCTTCCTTTTTGCATCCCTCTTCCATCTTTCTGCTGTTCTCTTGCCATTTTCTGCACCTCTCTTGCCTCTTTCTGTACCTTACTTGCCTCTTTCTGCACTTCTCTTGCTTCTTTCCACACCTCTGTTGCTTCTTTCAGCAATTCTTTTGCCTAATTCTGCACTTCTCTTGCTTGTTTCTGCACCTCTCTTGAATCTTTCTGCACCTCTGTTGCCCCTTTCTGTCCCCCACTTGCTTCTTCCTGCACCCCTCTTGCTCTTTTTGTACCTTTTTTTTCATTCTGCACATCTCTTGCATATTTCTGCACCCTTGTTCCCTCTTTCTGCACCTTTCCTGCCTGTTTCTGCACCTTTCTTGTCTCATTCAGTACCTCTGTTGCTTCTTTCTGCACTTCTTTTGCTCTTTCTAAACCCTTTGAGCCTCTTTCAGCACTACTGTTGCTTCTTTTTGCACTTCTCTTCCTTCTTTCTGCACCCTCCTGCCTCTTTCAGTACTTGTCTTGTCTCTTTGTACATCTCTCCTCCTTTTTTCTGCACCTATCTTGCCTCTTTTTGCACCTCTGTTGGTTCATCCTGCACTGCAGTTGCTTCTTTATGCACCTTACATGCCTCTTTCTGTACTTCTCTGCCTTCTTTCGGTTCCCCTCCTGCCTCTTTTTGCACCTTTCTTCATTTTTGTGCACCTCTCCTACCTCTTTCTGCACCCCTTTTGCCTCTTTTTGTACCACTGTTGGTTCTTTCTGCAAGGCTCCTGCTTCTTTCTGCACTTCACGTGCCTCTTTCTGTACTACTCATGCTTCTTTCTAGCAATTCTCTTCTGTGAGAAGTTGGCCTGATATATGGTGTCCACTAGCTATAGTGGGCACCTTGTATCAATCCAAACAACCCTTTTTGGTGATAGGTTAAAGACAAGCTTTATTGAAAGCTATCCTAGTGGTAGCTATGGAGAGCAGCCTTCAGGCTAAGTCTTGAAGGAATGTAAAGCAGCTTGTTTTACCAATCTATAATCTCTTGAATGACCAAATGAAAGGACAACCACACCAGGTATATATTTAAAATATATGCATTTAAGATAAAACACACCCCTCTAGTCTCTTTATGTGGCTGGAGTTCGAAGTACTTAAGTTACAAGTCAGTATTCAACAGTAAAAGCACACATACACTTTCTGGCCCTGGTATAAGAACCACGACTGAACTAGACACAAGGCCTAGAGCCTGTAGAAGTGCTTGGACCACAAGGAACCACCCAAGGGGACACGTGCAATGTGAGAACACAGCCACGAATCGCCGTTAACTTCTATGGGGAAAGTCGCAGTTGGAAATTAAGAGTTTAAGGACACTTAGAGGATGACTACGAACAAACCCTTTTGGACTTAGAGGTGTCTAGGGCCAACACCCACGGGAGCACTGGAGTACTCGAGTTACCTCACCCAGGGAAGCCGGGTGCATCGGTGCCTTTTGGTGTCGGGTCGCGTCGCTGTTTTCAATGGAAGCTGACAAAGAAGTGCTGCTGCCATGGAAAGGAGAAATGTCCAAAAAGATCCAACCCTGGATCGAGGATGGAAGGAACCAGAAAGCAGAGGGGACAGAGTCTGTGTCACTTACCAGTGACCAGGGGCATTATAGTCCAATGCCCACAGATGTCGGGTGCTTCAAGTGAGTTGATGGGTGTCTTGACTCTTCAGCCACAAGGTCCAGGAGGCGTCAAGAACAACCAGGAGCTGGATTCCAGCTGTCCCACAAAGTCTGTCGAGTGCTGCGGTGTTGGCGACCAAGATGGACCCAACAACCCTTGGCAATGGCAAGTCACATGGAAATAGAAGAAGGACACTGGTGCAGACCAGCGAGGTCTGGGGGACTCACCCAGCAAAGGTAAGTTGGGGAACATCTGGAGCAACCAGGAAATCCCAATCAGAAGAGGAGTTGCCTTTGTGGGGACCCACTAGCCAATGGGCTAGTGATCGTGAAGGAGCCTCAAGCTGTCACACTTGAAACTGGCCCATCGGTCACTTGTGAAGTGGAGGCCAGAGATCTTTGGTGCAGGAGGTGCTCAATACTGGGGCTACTCAGAGCCGAAAGCACAACTTCAAGGAAGACCAGGAAGATGATGGATCAGCAAAAGATCACGATGTCCAGGGGTCATGGTTCCACATCACCCACAATAGCCACGGGCCTCAGCTTTGCTGTGGACTCAGGGTAGCCTCAGAAAAGTCCGGAAATCTACCTCTGGTGATGCAAAGACTTCAGCGTCTGGTGGGAGCTTCAAAGTTGCAGACTGGACAGTTGCTTCTTTGGTGCCAAGCAGGGGAGTCACTCCTTGACCCCAAAGGAGATTTCTTCAGTCTCCTAGTTAAAATAGAACATTGAAGGTCTAGGATATATGTTGCAGAGTTTCATCAGGGGTAATCCAAAGTCTCAAGGACTGGGTTCCCATACTTATACAAAGTTAGGGGGTTGGACATACTCTGAGGACCCACCTATGGGAGGGTTTGGAAAGAGGGGTGGTTACACCCATTTCCTTTGTCCAGTTTTGCACCAGAGCAGGGGCAGGTAGCCCCTGCAACCGGTTTGAACTGTGCTATGCACAGGAACACCAAGTGTGCCCCCAGTGCAGGACTTCAAAGCACCAGAGAGTGCTCCCACCCAGCCCCAATATACATCTGCCTGTTGAGGAGGTGGTTACACCTCCCTGGGACAGGAAACCTATTGTCCAGGCCTCTCCTGCCGGAGTTTCGGTCAGCAGCAGGAGGCCAGACCCGTGTCTGTGGCAGTGCCATCCATTTTGTGATGCCAGGGCATTAGAAAGTCTTTGCCGGGTAGACCAGTGTGAACATGTCTCTCCCTCTAGAAGGGTGGAATGCTACCCCCACTGGCAGAACTGGCGGGGAGTTAGTATTCCAAAGCGTTTGACACCAAACACGACATGTTTCCGTGCAGCCAGTCAAAAGTTAGCATTTACCGTGAGGTTATAATGCACTTAAGAGTATATTGGTCAGGCTGCACCACAAACAGCATCAGAGGAGGTACTCGGAACGCTGCAGAAGGGCTCTGCTCATGCAGGGGCACCCTCTCACATAAAAACCAAGCACTCTGCCTTCAGGATTGTTAAGGCCTGCCATAGGAGTGACTTACAGGTTTTATATGTGTGTGCAATGGTAGTGATATAGGTAGCCTATACCACAGTAAGGGGTGCAGGCACCACCTTACCCAGGCAGCAGACCTGTGGTGTCAATTTGGAGTGATTTCCAGGGGTGGCATAATACATGCTTCAGCCCCTGGTAGGCCTCTGAAGTACCTATGCCCTAGGTACATAGTATACCACATACTAGGGGCTTATAAGGCACTCCAGAATCCAATTAGAAATGTACCTAATGTACATGGAAACCATTTTAGAGAGGAAACAGCTAGGCTGGGGTCCTAATTAGCAGGGCCACAGCCAGACTAAGGTCGAAAAACTGTGAAACACCAGCAAAAAGTGGGGGTACCCATGTGAAGCAGGTCCTACTCTCCTACACCTTGCCTCTTTCTTTACTTCTCTTGCCTGTATATGCACTTCTCTTGCGTCTTTCTGCACCTCTGTTGCCTCTTTCTGCACCTTTCCTACCTGTTTCTGTACCTTTCTTGCCTCTTTCTGTCCCTCTGTTGCTTCTTTCTGTACTTCTCTTGCTCTTTCTGCACCCTCCACGCCTCTTTCAGCACCTCTGTTGCTTCTTTCTGCACTTGTCTTCCTTCTTTCTGCGTCCCTCCTGCCTCTTTCTGTACTTGTCTTGCCTCTTTATACACCTCTCCTACTTATTTCTGCACCTCTCTTGCCTCTTTTTGCACCTCTGTTGGTTCTTTCTGCACTGCTCTTGCTTATTTTTGCAAATTTCTGCATCCATCTTGTCTATTTCTGTACCCCTCATCCCTCTTTCTGTACCTCTCTTGCCTCGATCTGCACACCTGTTTCCTCTTTCTGCACCCCAATTGCCTGTTTCTGCAACTATCTTACCTCTTTCTGCAGTTCTCCTGCCTCCTACTACACCTCACTTGCCTCTTTCTGCACTTTGATTGCCTCTTTCTGTAACTCTCTTGCTTCTTTCTGCACCCCTGTTGTCTCTTTCTGCACCCCTGCTGTTTCTTTCTGCACTTGTCTTCCCTCTTTCGGCAACTCTCTTCCTTCTTTCTGCATTTCTCTTCCTTCTTTCTGCACCTCTCTTGCTTCTTTCTGCACCCTTCTTCCCTTTTTGGCATCCCTCTTCCCTCTTTCTGTGTTTATCTTGCCATTTTTCTGCGCTTCTTTTGCCTCTTTCTGTACCTTACTTGCCTCTATCTGCACTTCTCCTGCTTCTTTCCACACCTCTGTTGCTTCTTCCAGCAACTCTTTTCCTTCTTTCTGTACCTCACTTGTTTCTTTCTGCACCCTTCGTGCCTGTTTTTGTACCCCTTTTATCTCTTTCTGCATCTCTCTTGCATCTTTCTGCACCTCTGTTCCCTCTTTCTGCACCTTTCCTGCCTGTTTCTGCACCTCTCTTGCCTCTTTCTGTTCCTCTGTTGCTTCTTTCTACACTTCTCTTGCTCTTTCTGAACCCTTCGCTCCTCTTTCAGCACCTCTGCTGCTTCTTTCTGCACTTCTCTGCCTTCTTTCTGCACCCCTCCTGCCTCTTTCTGTACTTGTCTTGCATCTTTGTGCACTTCTACTTTTTTCTGCACCTACCTTGCATCTTTTTGCACCTCTGTTGGTTCTTTCTGCACTGCTCTTGCGTCTTTCTGCACCTTACTTGCCTCTTTCTGCACTTCCCTTGTTTCTTTCTAAACCTCTGTTGCTTCGTTCAGCAATTCTCTTGCCTCTTTCTGCACATCTCTTCTTTCTTTCTGTGCCACTCCTGACCTCTTCCGTACCTTTCTTGCCTCTCTGTACATCTCTAAAACCGCTTTCTGCACCCCTCATGCCTCTTTTTGCACCACTGTTTGTTCTTTCTGCACTGCTCTTGCTGCTTTCTGTACCTCACTTGCCTCTTTCTGCACTTCCCTTACTTCTTTCTACACTTGTGTTGCTTCTTTCATCAATTCTCATGCCTCTTTCTGCACGTGTCTTGTTTGTTTGTGCACTTCTCTTGCGTCTTTCTGCTCCTTTGTTGCCTCTTTCAGCAGCGTACTTGCTTCTTTCTGCACCCCTCTTGCCTCTTTCGGCACCCCTCTTCCCTCTTTCTGCACCTCTCTTGCCTCTATTTGCACCTCTGTTCCCTCTTTCTGTACCTCTCATACCTGTTGTTGTACCTCTTTTGCTTATTTCTGTACCTCTGTTGCTTTTTTCTGTACTTCTCTTGCTCTTTCTGCACCCTTCAATCCTCTTTCAGCACCTCTGTTGCTTCTTTCTGCAATTCTCTTCCTTCTTCCTGCCTCGTTTCGTACTTGTCTTGCATCTTTGTGCATCTACTTGTTTCTGAACATCTCTTGCATCTTTTCGCAAATCTGTTGGCTCTTTCTGCACCTCTTTTGCAAATTTCTGCATCCCTCTTGCATCTTTCTGTACCCCTCTTCCCTCTTTCTGTACCTCTCTTGCATCTGTCTGTACACCTGTTTCCTATTTCTGCAACCCTTTTACCTGTTTCTGCAACTCTCTTGCCTCTTTCTGCAGCTCACTTGCTTCTTTCTGCACCCCTCTTGCCTCTTTCTGCACCCCTCTTCCCTCCTTCTGCACCTCTCGTGCCTCTTTTTGCACCTCTATTCCCCCTTTCTGTACCTCTCACACCTGTTGCTGTACCTCTCTTGCCTATTTCTGTAACTCTGTTGCTTCTTTCTGTACTTCTCTTGCTCTGTCTGCTCCCTTCAATCCTCTTTCAGCACCTCTGTTGCTTCTTTCTGCAATTCTCTTCCTTCTTCCTGCCTCTTTTTGTACTTGTCTTGCATCTTTGTGCACCCCTCCTACTTATTTATGCTCATCTCTTGCCTCTTTTCACAACTCTGTTAGCTCTTTCTGCACCTCGTTTGCAAATTTCTGCATCCCTCTTGCACCTTTCTGTACCCCTCTTCCCTCTTTTTGTACCTCTCTTGCATCTGTATGTACCCCTCTTCCCTATTTCTGTAACTCTCTTGCTTCTTTCTGCAGTTCTCTTGCCTCCTTCTGCACCTCACTTGCCTCTTTCTGCACTTCTATTGCCTCTTTCTGCACTTCTCTTCTTTCTTTCTGTACCCCTCCTGACTTCTTCTGTACCTTTTTTGCCTCTCTGTGCACATCTAAAACTGCTTTCTGCACCCCTCTTGCCTCTTTTTGCACCACTGTTGGTTCTTTCTGTAATACTCTTGCTGGTTTCTGCACCTCACTTGCCTCTTAATGCACTTCTCTTACTTCTTTCTACACTTGCGTTGCTTCTTTCATCAATGCTCGTGCCTCTTTCTGCACTTCTCTTGTTTGTTTGTGCACTTCTCTTGCATCTTTCTGCTCCTCTGTTGCCTCTTTCTGCAGCTCACTTGCTTCTTTCTGCACCCCTCTTCCCTCTTTCTGCACCTCTCTTGCCTCTTTTTGCACCTCTGTTCCCTCTTTCTATACCTCTCATACCTGTTGCTGTACCTCTCTTGCCTATTTCTGTACCTCTGTTGCTTCTTTCTGTACTTCTCTTGCTCTTTCTGCACCCTTCAATCCTCTTTCAGCACCTCTGTTGCTTCTTTCTGCAATCCTCTTCATTCTTCCTGCCTCTTTTTGTACTTGTCTTGCATCTTTGTACATCTCTCCTACTTATTTCTGCACATCTCTTGCCTCTTTTTGCAATTCTGATGGCTCTTTCTGCTCCTCTTTTCAAATTTCTGCATCTCTCTTGCATCTTTCTGTACCCCTCTTCCCTCTTTCTGTACCTCTCTTACATCCGTCTGTACACCTGTTCCCTGTTTCTGCAACCCTTTTGCCTGTTTCTGCAACTCTCTTGCTTCTTTCTGCAGCTCTCTTGCCTCCTTCTGCTCCTCACTTGCATCTTTCTGCACTTCTATTGTCTCTTTTTGTACCTCTCTTGCTTCTTTTTGCACCCCTGTTTTCTCTTTCTGCATCCCTGTTGTCTCTTTCTGCACCGTCTTCCCTCTTTCTGTACCTCTCTTGCTTCTTTCTGCATTTCTCTTCCTTCTTTATGCACCTCTCTTGCTTCTTTCTGCACCCTTCTTACCTTTTTTGCATCCCTCTTCCTTCTTTCTGCTTTTCTCTTGCTATTTTCTGCTGTTCCCTTGCCTCCTTCTGCACCTCACTTGCCTCTTTCTGCACTTCTATTGCCTCTTTCTGCACTTCTCTTCTTTATTTCTGTACCCCTCCTGACTTCTTCTGTACCTTTTTTGCCTTTGTGCACCTCTAAAACCGCTTTCTGCACCCCTCTTGCCTCTTTTTGCACCACTGTTGGTTCTTTCTGCAATACTCTTGCTGCTTTCTGCACCTTACTTGCCTCTTTCTGCACTTCTCTTACTTCTTTCTACACTTGTGTTGCTTCTTTCATCAATTCTTGTGCCTCTTTCTGTACTTCTCTTGTTTGTTTGTGCACTTCTCTTGTGTCTTTCTGCTCCTCTGTTGCCTCTTTCTGCAGCTCACTTGCTTCTTGCTGTACCCCTCTTCCCTCTTTCTGCACCTCTCTTGCCTCTTTTTGTACCTCTGTTGCTTATTTCTGTACTTCTCTTGCTCTTTCTGCACCCTTCAATCCTCTTTCAGCACCCCTGTTGCTTCTTTCTGCAATTCTCTTCCTTCTTCCTGCCTCTTTTTGTACTTGTCTTGCATCTTTGTGCATCTCTCCTACTTATTTCTGCACATCTCTTGCCTCTTTTCGCACCCTTCTTACCTTTTTTGCATCCCTCTTCCCTCTTTCTGCTTTTCTCTTGTTATTTTCTGCACCTCTCTTGCCTCTTTCTGCACCTCACGTGCCTCTTTCTGCACTTTTCTTGCTTCTTTCCACTCCTCTGTTTGTTCTTTCAGCAATTCTCTTGACTCTTTCTGCACACCTCTTGCTTGTTTCAGCACCTCTTTTGCGTCTTTCTTCACCTCTGTTGCCTCTTTCTGCAGCTCACTTGTTTCTGTCTTCACCCCTCTTATATTTTCTGCATCCCTCTTCCCTATTTCTGCACCTCTCTTGCCTCTTTTTGTACCTCTGTACCTTCTTTCTGTACCTCTCCTACCTGTTTCTGCAACTCTCTTGTCTCTTTCTGTAACTCTGTTGCTTCTTTCTGTACTTCTCTTGCTCTTTCTGCACCCTTCAATCCTCTTTCAGCACCTCTGTTGCTTCTTTCTGTAACTCTCTTCCTTCTGCCTGCCTTTTTCTGTACTTGTCTTGCATCTTTGTGCACCTCTCCTACTTATTTCTGCACAACTCTTGACTCTTTTCACAATTCTGTTGGCTCTATCTGCACCTCTTTTACAAATTTCTGCATCCCTCTTGCCTCTTCCGGGACCCCTCTTCCCTCTTCCTGTACTTCTCTTGCATCTGTCTGTACACCTGTTCCCTGTTTCTGCAAGCCTTTTGCCTGTTTCTGAAACTCTCTTACCTCTTTCTGCAGTTGTCTTGCCTCCTTCTGCACATCACTTGCCTCTTTCTTCACTTCTCTTGCCTCTTTTTGTACATTTCTTGCTTCTTTCTGCACCCCTGTTGTCTCTTTCTGCACCCGTCTTCCCTCTTTCTGCACCTCTCTTGCTTATTTCTGCATTTTTCTTCCTTCTTTATGCACCTCTCTTGCTTCATTCTGAACCCTTCTTTCCTTTTTTGCATCCTTCTTCCCTCTTTCTGCTTTTCTCTTGTTATTTTCTGCACATCTCTTGCCTCCTTCTGTACCTCAATTGCCTCTTTCTGCACATATCTTGCTTCTTTCCACACCTCTGTTGCTTCTTTCAGCAATTCTCTTGCCTCTTTCTGCACACCTCTTGCTTGTTTCTGCACCTCTTTTATGTCTTTCTTCACCTCTGTTGCCTCCTTCTGCAGCTCACTTGTTTCTGACTGCACCCCTTTTACATTTTCTGCACCCCTCTTCCCTCTTTCTGCACCTCTCTTGCCTCTTTTTTCACCTATGTTGCTTCTTTCGATACCTCTCGTATCTGTTTATGCACCTCTCTTGCCTCTTTCTGTACCTCTATTGCTTCTGTCTGGACTTCTCTTGCTCTTTCTGCACCCTTCAATCCTCTTTCAGCACCACTGTTGTTTCTTTCTGCAATTCTCTTCCTTCTGCCTGTCTCTTTCTGTACTTGTCTTGCATCTTTTTGCACCTCTCCTACTTATTTCTGCACAACTCTTGCCTCTTTTCACAATTCTGTTGCCTCTTTCTGCACCTCTTTTGCAAATTTCTGTATCCATCTTGCCTCTTCCGGGACCCCTCTTCTCTCTTTTTGCACCTCTCTTGCTTCTTTTTGCACCCCTGTTGTCTATTTCGGCACCCCTGTTGTTTCTTTCTACACCCGTCTTCCCACTTTCTGCACCTCTCTTGCTTCTTTCTGCATTTTTCTTCTTTCTTTATGCACCTCTCTTACTTCTTTCTGAACCCTTCTTCCCTTTTTTACATCCCTCTTCCCTCTTTCTGCTTTTCTCTTGCTATTTTCTGCACCTCTCTTTCTTCTTTCTGCACGTCACTTGCCTCTTTCTGCACATCTCTTGCTTCTTTCCACACCTCTGTTGCTTCTTTCAGCACTTCTCTTGCCTCTTTCTGCACTTCTTCTGCCTCTTTCTGCACCTCTCTTGCTTGTTTCTGCACCTCTTTTGCATCTTTCTTAAACTCTGTTAGCCCTTTCTGCACCTCACTTGCATTTTTCTGCACCCCTCTTGCCTCTTTTTGCAACCCTTTTTCTCTTTCTGCATCTCTATTGCGTCTTTCTTGATCTCTGTTCCCTCTTTATGCACCTTCCCAGCCTGTTTCTGCACCTCTCTTGCCTCTTTCTGTACCTCTGTTGCTTCTTTCTGTACTTCTCTTGCTCTTTCTGCACCCTTCACGCCGCTTTCAGCACCTCTTTTGCTTCTTTCTGCACTTCTCTTTCTTCTTTCTGCATCCCTCCTGCCTCATTCTGTACCTCTCTTGCAAATTTGTTCATCTCTCCTACCTCTTTCTGCACCCCTCTTGCCTCTTTTTGCACCTCTGTTGGTTCTTTCTCACTACTCTTGCTTCCTTCTGCACCGCTTTTGCAAATGTATGCATCTAGGGTGATTGTGGATAACACTCTCACATTTGGGGACCAGGTTAGCAGAGTGGTGTCAAACTGTTTCTTTATCCTGAGAACACTGAATAAAATTAAGCTCCTCGTCACGGATTAAAGCTTCAGATCAGTTGTTTCAGCTCTCATTCTGTCCAGTCTGGATTATTGCAACAGTCTGTTGTAGGAGCGTAGGATCTGCTTCACATGGGTATCCCCACTTTTTGCTGGTGTTTCACTGTTTTTCGACCTTAGTCTGGCTGTCGCCCTGCTAATCAGGACCCCAGCCTAGCTGCTTCTTCTCTAAAATGGTTTCCATGTACATTAGGTACATTTCTAATTGGATTCTGGAGTGCCATGTAAGCCCCTAGTATATTGTATACTATGTACCTAGGGCATAGGTACCTCAGAGGCCTACCAGGGGCTAAAGCATGTATTATGCCAGCCCGGGGAAGCATTCCAAAATGACACCACAGGACTGCTACTGCAGCCTGGGCAAGGTGGTGCTTGCACCCCTTACAGTGGTATAGGCTACCTATATCACTACTATTGCACACACATATAAAACCTATAAGTCACTCCTATGGCAGGCCTTATCAATCCTGAATGCAGAGTGCTTGGTTTTTATGTGAGAGGGTACCCCTGCATGAGCAGAGCCCCTCTGCAGCGTTCAGAGTACCTCCTCTGATGCTGTTTGTGGTGCAACCTGACCATATACTCTTAAGTGCATTATAACTTTGCGGTAAATGCTAACTTTGGGATGGCTGCACAGAAACATGTCGTGTTTGGGGTGTCAAACGCTTTGGAATACTACCCCCTGCCTGTTCTGGTGGCAGGGGTAGCATTCCACCCTTCTAGAGGGAGAGACATGTTCACTCTAGTCTAACCTGGTAGGAATCTCTACAGCCCTGGCATCACAAAATGGATGCCTCTGTCACAGACACGGGTCTGGCCTCCTGCTGCTGACCGAAACTCCGGTAGGAGAGGCCAGGATAATAGGTTTCCTGTCCCAGGGAGGTGTAACCACCTCCTCAGACAGGCAGATGTGTATTGGGGCTGGGCGGGAGCACTCTCTGGTGCTTTGAAGTCCTGCACTGGGGGCACACTTGGTGTCCCTGTGCATAGTCCAGTTCAAACCAGTTGCAGGGGCTACCTGCCCCTGCTCTGGTGCAAAACTGGACAAAGGAAATGGGTGTAACCACCCCTCTTTTCAAACCTTTCCATAGGTGGGTCCCTAGAGTATGTCCAACCCCCAAACTTAGTATAAGTATGGGAACCCAGGCCTTGCGACTTTAGATTACCCTGGACGAAACTCTGCAATATACATTCTGGACCTTCGACATTCTACTTTGCTTAGAAGACTGAAGAAATCTCCCTCGGGGTCAAGGAGGGACTCCCCTGCTTGCCAGGCACCAAAGAAGCAACTGACTGGTCTGCATCGCTGAAGCTCCTGCCGGATGCCGAAGTCTTTGTACCAGCATAGGTAGATTTCCAGACTTTCCCGAGGCTACCCTGAGTCCACAGCAAAGCTGAGGCCCATGGCTATCGTGGGTGACGTAGAACCATGACCCCTGAACACCATGATCTTTTGCAGCAACATCATCTTCCTGGTCTTCCTCAAAGTTGTTCTTTGGGCTCCTCATAGCCCCAGCCTTGAGCATCTCCTGCACCAAAGATTTTGGGCCTCCACTCCACGAGTGACCCGTGGGCCAGTTTCCAGTGCGACCACTTGAGGCTCCTTCGCGATCGCTAGCTTGTTGGCTAGTAGGTCCCCACAACGGCAACTCCTCTTCTGTTTTGGCTTTCCTGGTTGCTCCAGATGTACCCTAACTTACCCTTGCTGGATGAGTCCCCCAGACCTTGCTGGTCTGCTCTGCCGTCCTTTCTCTGATTCCAAGTGACTTGCCGTTGCCAAGGCTTGTTGGGTCCAATCTGGTCACCGACACAGCAACACTCGACAGACTTTGTGGCACAGCTGAAATCCAGCTCCTGGTTGTCATTGGTGCCTCCTGGACCTCGTGGCTGAAGAGTCAAGACACCCATCAACTCACCTGAAGCACCCAACATCTGTGGGCATTGGTCTAGCGTGCCCTTGGTCACTGGTAAGTGACCCAGACTCTGTCCCCTCTGCTTTCAGGTTCCTTCCATCCTATATTCAGGCTTGGATCACTTCAGACACTTCTCCTCTTCACGGCAGCAGCACTCTTTCGCCAGTTTCCATTGAAATCGACGACACGACCCAACACCAAAAGACACCTATGCACCTGGCTTCCCTGGGTGAGGTAACACAAGTACTCCATTGCTCCCGTGGGTGCTAGCCCTAGAACTTCCTAAGTCCAAAAGGGTATGGTCCTGACTCATTTCTAAGTGTCCCTAATCTTTAAATTTCCAACCGCGACATTGCCCATAGAAGCTAACGGGAACCCATGATTGTATTCACACACTGCACACGGCCCCCGTGGGTCCCCTGCGTCAGTACCTTGGGTGGTTCCTTGGGGTCCCAGTGATTCTACAGGTTCTAGGCCTTGTGTCTAGTTCAGTCGTGGTTCTTATACCACTTTTTTGGTATATGGTTTGGTACGCCCCTAGGGCCCAAACCTGTATTTGTGCTATTACTGTTGATTGCTAACTTGTAACTTAAGTACTTCAAACTCCAGTCTCATAAAAAGACTAGAGGGGTGTGTTTTATCTTAAATACATATATTTTAAATATATACCTGGTGTGGTTTTCCTTTCATTTGATCATTCAAGAGATTATAGACTGGTAAAACAAGCTGCTTTACATTCCTTCAAGACTTAGCCTGAAGGCTGCTCTCCATAGCTACCACTAGGATAGCTTTCAATAAAGGTTTTCTTTAACCTATTCACCTTAAGGGGTTGTTTGGACTGGTACAAGGTGCCCACTATAATTAGTGGACAGCATATACCACGCCAACTTCTCACATTGGTGTGCAGCGTGTGGAATTCCAGCTTAATATTGTTTTACCAGATAATCTCAATTGAATTGATCAACTGAAAACCACTAAAGGTACCTTAGGTACATATAATATCAAGTTTAGTATACAGTAAGCTCTACTGAACTTAGTGTTGTGTGTTAAGGGATAGCACACCCTTTCTACAACTCAAGAGAGTTTAGTAGGCCACACTAGTGTAGGTAGTGCAATACACCACACCACATTAGTAATGCCTAATCAGCCAGGAACCAGTGGGTCCCTGCCAGAAGCCAGTGAGCTTCTCCCCTATAGATATGAGGATCTCTCCTTTGCACAGCTTAGGGCCTTATGTTCCATTAGGAAGCTGAAGACAGGCAAAAGCCCAACCACCCAGCATCTCATAAAGATACTCAAGCTGGATGATCTCCCAGGGCCTAGTGGGTCTGAAGGGGTAGGCAGAGTGGGTGGGGCAGAAGCTGAGGGTGGGCCTAGGGGTGGAACCTCCCCTGACCCCACCTCTACTGCTGACCAGACTGATGACAATGATCAGGATATGGTGAACCCAGCTCCCTGGTTGAGGATGAGGAGGATGACAACAATGCTCCCCTCTTTGTTCCTCCAGGAAGAGTTGAAGGTAGGGCTAGAAGGGATCTCTCAAGGAGATCTGTCCAGTCTACCTCATCTGTAGGGACCTCTGCTTCTTCTCATAGTGGGAGGGAAACCTCCCAGGAGAGGAGAGAGAGACTGCTCAAGTATGAGCAAGATAAGTTTAACCTCAGAAAGCAGCAGATGGCCCTAGATAGGGAAGCCCTAGAGCTCTACAGAGCTAGTAAAAAGGAGGGACTAGAGTCGCTTGGTGGAAGCAATTTCCCTAGAGATAGGGATAGGTCTTATGACCATAGAAACCTAAGTAAGATTGTCCCTCCCTACTAGAGTGAGGCTGACATCCACAAATGGATAACTGCCTTGGAGAGGGCCTGTAAAGTATAGAAGGTCCCTCAAGGTCAGTGGGCAGCTATCTTATGGCTCTCCTTTGCAGACAAAGGTAGAGATAAGCTCCTCACTGTAAGAGAAGAGTATGCTGATGATTACCAGGTATTGAAAAGTGCACTAATAGATGGGTTTGGCCTAACCACTGAGCAATACAGCTTAAAGTTCAGAGATACCCAAAAAGCACAAAATCAAAACTGGGTTGACTTTGTTGACTGTGCTGCGAAGGCTCTGGAAGGTTGGTTATTGGGCAGTAAAGTGTGTGACTTCATAGGATTGTACAATCTGATAATGAGGGAGCAGATTCTTAATAACTGTCTAAATCAGCTGTTGCACCAGTACTTGGTAGACTCTGATCTGACCTCTCCCCAAGACTTGGGAAAGAAGGCAGACAAATGGGTCAGAACCAGGGTGAGGCAGAAGGTACAGAACCAAGGTGGTGACCCAAAGAAGCAAGATTCTAAGAACTCTGACAAGGGTGGGGACAAGGTTAAAGGCCAGAAGTCTTCTCAAGTGCCCCAAAAATCTTCTTCAAATGGGGAGTCACAGTCTAGCAAGGGAAAAGGCCAAAAGAAACCTTGGTGCAAAATCTGTAAACAGAAAACTCACTGGACCAGTGACTGCACCAAGTTCAAAGAATCTACTCCAGCCTCCATTGCCCCTAAGGCAACTGTTCACCCTAGTACAGCTACAATAGGTGGTGGCAATGTCCAGATTAAGGGTGTAGTAGGGTTGACCCTGGGTTCTGAGATGGACTCTGGCCTAGTCAGAGTTCCAACTCAGGCTGTGCTTGACTGTGATGGGGACATGGATATGTCCCCCTTTGTGAGTTCCAGTAATCTGGGCAAATACAGACAACAGCCTTTAATAAATTGAGTAGAGGCTTGGGCATTCAGGGACACAGGAACAAGTGTCACAATGGTGACAAAAGATCTTGTGGATCCTGGGCAGATTATACTTGGTGAAATGTACCAAGTGACCAATGCTAGCAATGTCAGAACGTACCATTCTCTGGCAGTTGTTAACTTTTCCTGGGGAGGGGTAGCTGGCCTTAAGAAGGTTGTGGTAAGTGCAGACCTACCAGTGCAGTGATTGCTTGGCAATGATCTAGAGACTTCAGCTTGGGCTGAAGTGGAGCTCAGGACACATGCAGAAATGTTAGGGATCCCTGCTCATGTCTTTGCTGTGACTAGGTCACAGGCTAAAATGTCTAAAGCTGGACAGGCCCTGAATCCTGGAAGAATGGACCAGGTGCCTCACAAGAGGAGGAGCAGTAGGGTTAAGGCAGAGCCTTCCCACCTGACTCAGAATGCTAATCAGTCTCCTCAGGGAGATGATCTTGAGCCTGAAGAAGGAACTGTCCCAGAGGAGCTTGAACCTGACCAGGTTGATTTTTTGGGCACAGGTCTGAGCTGAGCCAGGAGCAGGAAACCTGCCCCTCTCCTGAACCCCTCAGAAAGCAAGCTGCTGATAAGGCTGCTGGGAATGCTAGTGGCACCCATAAAGTTTATTGGTATGATGGACTCCTTTACTCAGAGAGTAGAGGCCCCAAGCCTGGTGCATCCAGGAAGTTGGTTATACCTCTGAAGTTTAGGGGCTTCCTGTTGACACTAGCCCATGATATTCCCCTAGCAGGACACCTGGGCCAGAACAAGACTTGAGACAGAATTGTCCCTCACTTTCACTGGCCCCACATGTCTGAAGACACTAAGGAGTTTTGTCGCTCCTGTGTGACCTGCCAAGCCAGTGGCAAGGCAGGTGGAACCACAAAGGCCCCCCTGATACCACTGCATGTGGTGGGGGTTCCCTTTGAGAGGGTTGGGATTGACATTGTTGGTCCCATGGATCCTCAAACAGCATCTGGGCACAGATTTATACTGGTGGATCATGCCACCAGGTACCCAGAGGCAATTCCCCTAAGGACCACCACAGCACCTGTGGTGGCAAGAGCTCTCTTGAGGATATTCGCAAGAGTAGGCTTTCCTAAGGAGGTAGTATCTGACTGGTGCAAACTTCATGTCTAGTTACTTGACTGCTATGTGGAAGGAGTGTGGAGTGAACTACAAGTTCACCACATCCTATCACCCACAATGCAATGGTTTAGTTGAAAGGTTCAACAAAACCTTAAAGGGCATGATTAAAGGACTCCCAGAAAAGCTTAGGCGAAGATGGGACATGCTCTTGCCCTGCCTTTTATTTGCATACAAGGAGGTGCCTCAAAAGGGGGTTGGCTACAGCCATTTTTAACTTTTGTTTGGTCACCCTGTCAGGGGTCCATTGTGTCTAGTTAAGGAAGAATGGGAGTTACCTCTCAAGCCCCCCAAACAGGACATAGTGGACTATGTACTTGGTGTCCGCTCCAGGATGACTGAGTATATGAAAAAGGCAACCAAAAACCTTGAGGCTAGCCAGGAACTGCAAAAATCCTGACATGACCAAAAGGCTGTACTGACTGTTTACCAGCCAGGCCAGAAAGTGTGGGTGATGGAGCCTGTGGCCCCAGCAGCCCTCCAGGACAAATGGAGTTTCCCCCATACAATTGTTGAACAGAAAGGGGAGGTTACCCACTTGGTAGACCTTGGAACCCCCTAGGGGTCCCCACAGGGTACTTCATATCAACAGACTTAAACCATATGTTGACAGGGGAGACATGGGCTTGCTCATGGCTACTGATTAAGGACAGGAGGAAGAGAGTGACCCACTCCCTGACTTACTTTCTCAGAACCCTGATGATGGGTCAGTTGATGGTGTAGCCTTGGCAGGCAGCCTCACTGCCCAGCAGCAAACTGACTGCAGAAACCTTCTCAGCCAGTTCAGAAATATGTTTACTCTGACTCCAAGTCAGACCACCTGGTGCACTCATGAAGTGGACACTGGGGACAGTCTGCCTGTGAAGAATAAGATCTACAGGCAACCTGACCATGCCAGGGACTGTGTAAGGACAGAAGTCCAAAAGATGTTGGATTTGGGAGTGATTGAACCCTCAGTTAGCCCTTGGGCTAGTCCAGTATTCCTGGTACCTAAACCTCACACCACAGACGGCAAGAGAGAAATTAGGTTTTGTGTAGACAATAGGGTCTCAATGCAGTCACTAGAACTGATGCCCATCCCATCCCCAGGGCAGATGAGCTAATAGATACTTTGGCCTCAGCCAAGTTTCTAAGCACATTTGATCTGACAGCTGGCTACTGGCAGATCAGACTAGCAGATGATGCAAAGCCAAAGACAGCATTTTCTACCCCTAGTGGGCACTATCAGTTTGTGGTAATGCCCTTTGGTTTGAAGAATTCACCTGCCACTTTCCGAAGGTTGGTGAATCAAGTCCTTACAGGCCTTGAAGACTATAGTGCAGCATATCTAGATGATATTGCTGTCTTTAGCTCCACCTGGGAGGATCACCTGGTCCACCTGAGGAATGTGTTGGAGGCCCTGTAAAAAGCAAGCCTAACTATCAAGGCTACTAAGTGTCAGATAGGGCTGAGTCAGGTTGTGTACCTTGGCCACCTTGTAGGTGGAGGCCAGGTTCAACCACTACAGAGCAAAATCCAGACCGTCATGGACTGGGTTGCTCCAACTACCCAGACTCAGGTGAGAGCCTTCTTAGGCCTGACTGGGTACTATAGGAGATTTGTCAAGTGGTATGGATCAATAGTGACACCCCTGAATGACTTAACTTCTAAAAAGATGCCTAAAAAGGTTCAGTGGACAGCTAGCTGTCAAAAGGCATTTGATGACCTGAAGCAGGCCATGTGCACTGCTCCCATTCTGCAGAGTCCTGACTACTACAAGAAGTTCATTGTCCAAACAGATGCATCTGAATTGGAGGTAGGGCCTGTACTGTCACAATTGAATGATGAAGGTCAGGATCAACCAGTAGCTTTCATAAGCAGAAGGCTGACCCCTAGAGAGAAACGTTGGTCAGCCATTGAGAGGGAGGCCTTTGCTGTGGTTTGGGCTCTGAAGAGTTGAGGCCATACTTGTTTGGTACTCACTTCCTTGTTCAGACAGACCATAAGCCCCTCTTATGGCTAAAACAAATGAAGGGTGAAAACCCCAAACTGCTTAGGTGGTCCATTTCCCTACAGGGGATGGACTTTACAGTGGAACATAGACCTGGGAGTAACCATGCCAATGCAAATAGTCTCTCTAGGTATTTCCACTTAGAACATGAAGACTCAACTGGTCAAGGTTAGTTTAATGTCCCTGTGTTTCGGGGGGGTTGTGTTTTAGAGCAGGATCTGCTTCACATGGGTACCCCCACTTTCTGCTGGTGTTTCACTGTTTTTTGACCTTAGTATGACTGTGGCCCTGCTAATCAGGAGCCCAGCCTAGCTTCTTCCTCTCTGAAATGGTTTCCATGTACATTAGGTACATTCCTAATTGTATTCTGGAGTGCCTTATAAGCCCCTAGTATATGGTATACTATGTACCTAGGGCATAGGTACCTCAGAGGCCTACCAGGGGCTGAAGCATGTATTATGCCACCCCTGGGAAGCACTCCAAAATGACACCACAGGTCTGCTACTGCAGCCTGGGTAAGGTGGCGCTTGCACCCCTTACAGTGGTATAGACTACCTATATCACTACCATTGCACACACATATAAAACCTAGTAGTCACTCCTATGGCAGGCCTTAACAATCCTGAAGGCAGAGTGCTTGGTTTTTATGTGAGAGGGTGCCCCTGCATGAGCAGAGCCCCTCTACAGCATTCAGAGTACCTCCTCTGATGCTGTTTGTGGTGCAGCCTGACCATATTCTCTTAAGTGCATTATAACCTTGCGGTAAATGCTAACTTTGGGATGGCTGCACGGAAACATGTCATTTTTGATGTCAAACGCTTTGGAATACTACCCCCCCACCAGTTCTGGTGGTGGGGGTAGCATTCCACCCTTCTAGAGGGAGAGGCATGTTCACACTGGTCTAACCCGGTAGGACTTTCTACAGCCCTCGCATCACAAAATGGATTCCTCTGCCACAGACACGGGTCTGGCCTCTGGCTGCTGATCAGAACTCCGGCAGGTGAGGCCTGGACAATAGGTTTCCTGTCCCAGGAAGGTGTAACCACCTCCCCAGACAGGCAGATGTGTATTGGGGCTGGGCAGCAGCACTCTCTGGTGCTTTGAAGTCCTGCACTGGAGGCACACTTGGTGTCCCTGTGCATAGTCCAGTTCAAACCGGTTGCAGGGGCTACCTGCCCCTGCTCTGGTGCGAAACTGGACAAAGGAAATGGGTGTAACCACCCCTCTTTTCAAACCCTCCTATAGGTGGGTCCCTAGAGTATGTCCAACCCCCAAACTTAGTATAAGTATGGGAACCCAGTCCTTGCGACTTTAGATTACCCTATACGAAACTCTGCAATATATATCCTGGACCTTCGACATTCTACTTTGCTTAGAAGACTGAAGACATCTCCCTTGGGGTCAAGGAGCGACTCCCCTGCTTAGCAGGCACCGAAGAAGCAACTGACTGGTCTGCATCGTGGGTGACGTGGAACTGTGACCCCTGGACACCGTGATCTTTTGCAGCAACATCATCTTCCTGGTCTTCCTTGAAGTTGTGCTTTGGGCTCTGAGTAGCCTCAGCCATGAGCATCTCCTGTACCGAAGATTTCGGGCCTCCACTCCACGAGTGACCCATGGGCCAGTTTCCAGTGCGACAGCTTGAGGCTCCTTCGCGATCGCTAGCCCGTTGGCTAGTAGGTCCCCACGAAGGCAACTCCTCTTCTGCTTGGGCTTTCCTGCTTGCTCCAGACGTGCCCTGACTTACCCTTGCTGGGTGAGTCCCCCAAACCTTGCTGGTCTGCTCCGCCGTCCTTTCTCTGATTCCAAGTGACTTGCCGTTGCCAAGGCTTGTTGGGTCCAATCTGGTCACCGACACCGCAGCACTCGACAGACTTTATGGGACAGCTCAAATCCAGCTCTTGGTTGTTATCGGTGCCTCCTGGATCTCGTGGCTGAAGAGTCAAGACACCAGTCAACTCACCTGAAGCACCCGACATCTGTGGGCATTGGTCTATCGTGCCCTTGGTCACTCGTAAGTGACCCAGACTCTGTCCCCTCTGCTTTCAGGTTCCTTCCATCCTAGATTCAGGCTTGGATCACTTCGGACACTTCTCCTCTTCACGGCAGCAGCACTTCTTCACCAGCTTCCATTGAAATCGACTACGCGACCCAACACCAAAAGACACCTATGCACCCGGCTTCCCTGGGTGAGGTAACACAAGTACTCTTGTGCTTCCGTGGGTGCTAGCCCTAGAACTTCCTAAGTCCAAAAGGGTTTGGTCCTGACTCATTTCTAAGTGTCCCTAATCTTTAAATTTCCAACCGCGACATTGCCCATAGAAGCTAACGGGAACCCGCGGCTGTGTTCACACACTGCACATGGCCCCCTTGGGTCCCCTGCGTCACTACCTTGGGTGGTTCCTTGGGGTCCCAGCAATTCTACAGGCTCTAGGCCTTGTGTCTAGTTCAGTCGCGGTTCTTATACCACTTTATTGGTATATGGTTTGGTATGCCCCTAGGGCCCAAACGTGTATTTGTGCTATTACTGTTGATTGCTAACTTGTAACTTAAGTACTTCAAACTCCAGTCTCATAAAGAGACTAGAGGGGTGTGGTTTATCTTAAATACATATATTTTAAATATATACCTGGTGTGGTTGTCTTTTCATTTGATCATTCAGGAGATTATAGACTGGTAAAACAAGCTGCTTTAAATTCCTTCAAGACTTAGCCTGAAGGCTGCTCTCCATAGCTACCACTAGGATTGCTTTCAATAAAGGTTGTCTTTAACCTATTCACCATAAGGGGTTGTTTGGACTGGTACAAGGTGCCCACTATAATTAGTGGACTGCATATACCAGGCCAACTTCTCACATCTGTATTTGACGATAAACAATAAACAGACTCCAGATGGTACAGAATGCGGCAGCCAGGCTGCTCACGGGCACTCCAAGGTTTGTGTTGGTCAGAAATGGTCTACGTGACCTTCACTGGCTCCCAATCAAACAACGAGCTCAATTCAAGGCTCTCTGTACGGTATTCAAGTCCCTGAGCGGGACCGGCCCGGAAAACCTAAAAGAGCGTATTGAATGGTATGTCCCCGGTAGAATGTGGCGCTCAACGGAAGCAACGCGGGCAGCCGTTCCTAGGGCGAAAAAGGCCAACTGGGTCGGAAAGAGTTTTGTTCTAAGAGCCACAAATGCCTGGAATTGACTTCCGTTTTATCTAAGGTCTGCCACGGAACTCCTAGCATTTAGGAGAGGTCTGAAGACATGGTTGCTCCAGGGAAACAGTGTTTAGCGACAGGACACCTTTGGGTAACAGTGCGCTTTATAAACCCATATAACATAACATACCATAACATAACATCCATCTTGCCTATTTCTGTACCCCTCTTCCCTCTTTCTGCACCTCGCTTGCCTCTGTCTGCACACCTGTTTCCTCTTTCTGTACCCCATTTGCCTACTTCTGAAACTCTCTTACCTCTTTCTGCAGTTCTCCTGCCTCCTACTGCACCTCACTTGCCTCTTTCTGCAATTCTATTGCCTCTTTCTGTACCGCTCTTGCTTCTTTCTGCACCCTTGTTGTCTCTTTCTGCAACCCTGTTGTCTCTTTCTGCACCTCTCTTCTTTCTGCACCCTTCTTCTGTTTTTTGCATACCTCTAGCCTCTTTCTGCTGTTTACTTGCCATTTTCTGCACATCTCTTGCCACTTTCTGCACCTCACTTGCCTCTTTCTGCACTTCTCTTGCTTCTTTCCACAACCCCGTTGCTTCTTTCAGAAATACTCTCGCCTCTTTCTGCACTTCTCGTGTTTGTTTCTGCACTTCTCTTGCGTCTTTTTGCACCTCTGTTGCCTCTTTCTGCATCTCACCTGCTTCTTTCTGCACGCCTCGTGCCTCTTTCTGTATCCCTCTTCCTTCTTTTTGCACCTCTCTTGCCTCTTTTTGCAACCCTGTTCCCTCTTTATGCACCTTTCCTACCTGTTTCTACACCTCTCTTACCTCTTTCTGTACCACTGTTGCTTCTTTCTGTACTTCTCTTGCTCTTTCTGTACCTTTCCCACCTTTTCAGCACCTCTGTTGCTACTTTCTGTACTTCTCTTCCTTCTTTCTGCACTCCTCCTGCCTCTTTCTGCACTTGTCTTGGCTCTTTGTGCACCTCTCCTGCTTTTTTCTCTACCCACTTGCCTCTTTTTACACCTCTGTTGGTTCTTTCTGTACTGCTCTTGTTTCTTTCTGCACCTCTTTTGCAAATTTCTGCATTCCTCTTGCCTCTGTCTGCACAACTGTTCCCTCTTTCTGCATCCCTTTTGCCTGTTTTTGCAACTCTCTTGCATCTATCTTAAGTTCTCTTGCCTCCTCTGCACCTCACTTGCCTCTTTCTGCACTTTTCTTGCTTCTTTCCACAACTCTGTTGCATCTTTCAGCAATTCCCTTGCCTCTTTCTCCACTTCTCTTGCTTGTTTCTGCATTTATCTTGTGTCTTTCTGCACCTCTGTTGCCCCTTTCTGTAGCTCACTTGCTGCTTTCTGTACCCCTCTTGCCTCTTTCTGTACCTCACTTGCCTCTTTTTGCACCCTTGTTCCCTCTTTCTTCACCTTTCCTGCATGTTTCTGCACCTCTCTTGCCTCTTTATGTATCTCTGTTGCTTCTTTCTGTACTTCTCCTGCTCTTTCTGCACCCTTCACTCCTATTTCAGCACCTCTGTTGCTTCTTTCTGCGCTTCTCTTCCTTCTTTCTGCACCGCTCCTGCCTCTTTCTGTATTTGTCTTGCATCTTTGTGCACCTCTCCTACTTATATCTGCACCTATCCTGCCTTTTTTCGCACCTCTGTTGGTTCTTTCTGCACTGCTCTTGCTTCTTTACGCATCTCTTTTGCAAATTTCTCTATCACTCTTGCCTCTTTCTGTACCCTTCTTCCCTCTTTCTGCACCACTCTTGCCTCTGTCTGCACAACTGTTGCCTCTTTCTGCAACCCTTGTGCCTGTTTCTGCAACTCTCTTGCCTTTTTCTGCAGTTCTCTTGCCCCCTTCTCCACCTCACTTGCCTCTTTCTGCACTTCTATTGCCTATTTCTGAACCTCTCTAACTTCTTTCTGTACCCTTGTTATCTCTTTCTGCACCCCTGCTGTCCCTTTCTACACTTCTTTTCCCTCTTTCTGCACCTCTCCTGCTACTTTCTGCACTTCTCTTGTTTCTTTCTGTCTTGCTTCTTCCTGCACCATTCTTCCCTTTTTTGCATCCCTCTTGCCTCTTTCTGCTGTTTTCTTGCCATTTTCTGCACCTCTCTTACCTCTTTCTGTACCTCACTTGCCTCTTTCTGCACTTCTCTTGCTTCTTTCCACACCTGTTTTGCTTTTTTCAGCAATTCTCTTGCCTCTTTCTGCACTTCTTTTGCTTGTTTCTGTGCCTCTCTTGCATCTTTCTGCACCTCTGTTGCCTCTTTCTGTACCTCATTTGCTTCTTTCTCCACCCCTCTTGCCTCTTTCTGCACCCCTCTTCCCTCTTTCTGTACCTCTCTTGCCTCTTTTTGCACCCTTGTTCCATCTTTCTGTACCTTTCCCACCTGTTTCTGCATCTCTCTTGGCTCTTTCTGTACCTCTGTTGATTCTTTCTACATGGCTCTTGCTTCTTTCTGCACCTCTTTTGCAAAAAAATGTCTTTCTGTACTTCTCCTGTTCTTTCTGCACCCTTCCCCACCTCTTTCAGCACCTCTATTGCTTATTTCTGCACTTTTCTTCCTTCTTTCTGCACACCTCCTGCCTCTTTCTATACTTGTCTTGCCTCTTTGTGAACCTCTCCTACTTTTTTCTGCACCCCTCTTGCCTCTTTTTGCACCTCTGTTTATTCTACATGGCTCTTGCTTCTTTCTGCACCTCTTTTGCAAACATTTTTTGGTTGTTCTCTTGCCATTTACTGCACCTCTCTTGCCTCTTTCTGCACCTCGCTTGCCTCTTTTTGCACATCTCTTGCTACTTTCCACACCTCTGTTGCTTCTTTCAGCAAGTCTCTTGCCTCTTTCTGCACTTTTCTTGCTTGCTTCTGCACCTCTCTTTCTTCTTTCTGCCCCCCTCCTGGCACTTTTTGCACCCCTGTTTTCTCTTTCAGCACCTCTCTTGCATCAGTCTGCATCCCTGTTCCCTCTTTCTGCATATTTCCTGCCTGTTTCTGTACCTCGCTTGCCTCTTTCTGTACATCTGTTGCTTCTTTCTGTACTTCTCTTGCTCTTTCTGCACCCTTTGAGCCTCTTTCAGCACCTCTGGTTCTTCTTTCTGCACATCACTTGCTTCTTTCTGTACCCCTTGTGCCTCTTTCTGTACCCCTCTTCCCTCATTCTGCACCTCTCTTGCCTCTTTTTGCACCATTGTTCTCTCTTTCTGCGCCTTTCCTACCTGTTTCTGCACCTCTCTTGCTTCTTTCTGTACCTCTGTTGCTTCTTTCTGTACTTCTCTTGCCTCTTTCAGCAACCTTTGTGCCTCTTTCAGCACCGCTGGTGCTTCTTTCTGCGCTTCTCTTCCTTCTTTCTGTACCCCTCCTGCCTCTTTCTGTACCTCTCTTGCCAATATGTGCATCACTCCTACCTATTTCTGCACCCATCTTGTCTCCTTTTGCACCTCTGTTAGTTCTTTCTGCACTGCTCTTGCTTTGTCTGCACCTTTTTGCAAATGTCTGCATCCCTCATGCCTTTTACTGTACCCTCTTCCCTATTTCTCCACCTCTCTTGCTTCTTTCTGCACTTCTCCTGCTTCTTTCTGCACTGCTCTTACTTCTTTCAGCACCACTCTTCCAAATTTCTGTATACCTCTTACCTCTTGCTGCACCCCTGTTTCCTCTTTATATACCTTTCTTGCATGTTTCTGCACCTCTCTTGCCTCTTTTGGCACGTCAGTTGTTTCTTTCTGCACTTCTCTTGCCTCTTTCTGCACCCCTCTCGCCTCTTTAAGCACCTCTGTTGCTTCTTTCTGCACTTCTCTTGCTTCTTTCTGCACCCCTATTGCCTCTTTCTGTATCCATTTTGCCTCTTTGTGCACCTCTCCTGCTTCTTCCTGTACCTACCTTGCCTTTTTATGCAATTCTGTTGCCTCTTTCTGCACCTCTTTTGCTTCTTTCTGCACTTTTCTTGCCTCTTTCTGTACCCAGCTTGCCTCTTTCTGCACCTCTGTTGGTTCTTTCTGCACTGGTCTTGCTTCTTTCTGCACCTCTGAGTTAGAGGTAGTTTTAATTCCCCTGCCCTATTATGTACTTAGGCCTTACAGGGGAGGTCATGCCAATCACAGGGATACCCCAATCCATAGTGTACCCTAGTGCATGTAGGTGCTTTCACTGTATTCTAAGTGTCTTTTAGCATATAACTGGCTCAGGGCCTGGTTAGTCAGAGTCAGTTACCACTAGTACCAGTCAGCAGAAAGTTGGGGGCATAGGATGACTTTGCAACTAGGCCTCTTTGTGCACCTCTGTTGGTTCTTTCTGCATATCTCTTGCTTCTTTCTGCACCTTTATTCATCTTTCTGGACTTCTATTTCCTCTTTCTGCATTTCTCTTGCTTATTTCTGCACCTTTCTTCTTCTTTCTGCATATGTTCTACCTATGTAGGCATAGTTAGAAATTAGCTATATCCCTGAGTTCCCACCCTGGGGCATAGCTGTTTTCTGTGATTTGATGGGAGCTTTACCGACCTCGCCAAACCATAGCAAACTGGTGCTCTGCATTGAGCAAGCAAGAGAATTTCACTCTCGGCTGCTCAAAGTGGAGAACAATTGCTTACACACACATGGAGCTGCATGTTAGCAGCTCCCTATGTGTAAAAGCAATGCTGGCTCCCACAGGAGGTAGGGAACTGGCAGGGACCTTGGGGGCCTTCACGTTCCCCCTGCGGTCCTTATCAGTGGAAGTGGGTGTCCAGGATTGGGATCACGGCACCCAAAATTGAGACGGGCCCCGGGAGATTGGAACCAAGGGGGCAGCGCAGCTCCTCTCCCATTATTTTTGAAAATAAAATAGTCGGGCCCTGGGGGATCGGGTTCCGCGGGGCTGAAATCTGCTTGGGAGGGGGCTGTACAACCCCTCTCCCCGATTCAAAATAGTCCTGAGCCCAGAGGATGGGGTCCCCTGGGACCAGAATTGGTACAGGGAAGGGGATTCACACTCCCTCTCCTCTGCCCCAAAATATAAAAAATATTTTTTAAAAGACTGGCAAGTCACAGGAGGCCCTGTTCCCTTTCTTCATCCCCTCTGCAAATGCGCCTACTGGTGCACTGCTTCTTGTGTGATGAAGTCCCCTTAGGTCCAGAGGGTCCTTGGGGGCTAACAAGCCCTCTTGTTACCTCCAGTAAGTTCCACACAGTGGGATTGTTGAGAGGTCTCCAGAGGCCACGCCCCCTTTCTCCACCACTCTGCAAACGTGCCTCTTGGTGCAATGTTGGTTTAGAGATGAGGTTCCCTTGGCTCTAGAGGGTCCTAAGGGAGCAACAAGCCCTCATGTTACTTCCATCAAGTCCCACAATGTGTGATTGATGAGAGGTGCTCAGTGGCCCCTCCCCCTTTCTCTACTACACTGCAAATGCACCATCTGGTGCACTACTGGTTAGGGAATGGAGGTCCTTTGACTCCAGAGGGTCCTTGGGGACCAAGTACCCTTACTGTTACCTCCAGTAAGATCCATAAAGTGTGCTTTGTGTGAGGGCTTCAGAGGCCACGCCCCTTTCTCCACCACTTTGCAAATGATCCCCCTGGTGCAATACTGGTTACTGAGGGACCTTGGGGGTCAAGAAACCCTCCTGTTACCGCCAGCAAGTCCCACACAGCCTGGTTGCTGAGAAGACTTTGGAGCCACATTCCCTTTCTCCACCACTCTGCAATCGCACCTCCTGGCGCACTGCTGATTGGGGGAGGAAGTTCCCTTGGCTCTAGAGGGCCCTAAGGGACCAACAAGCCCTCCTTTTAGTTCCAGTAAGTCCCACAATGTGCTATTGATGAGAGGTGCTCCGAGGCCCTGCCCCCTTTCTCTACTACTCTGCAAATGCACTTTCTGGTGCACTACTAGTTAGGGAATGAAGGTCCTTTAACTCCAGAGTGTCCTTGGGGACCAACTACTCTTCCTGTTACCTCCAGTAAGTTCCACATAGCGTGCTTGGTGTGAGGACTTCAGAGGCCATGCACCCTTTCTCGACCACTCTGCAAATTAACCTCCTGGTGCAATACTGGTTACTGAGGGACCTTGGGGTCAAGAAGCCCTCCTGTTACCTCCTGTAAGTCCCTTACAGTGAGATTCCTGAGAGCTGTTCAGAGGCCCTTCCCCCTTTCTCCACCACTCTGCAAACAGACCACCAGTTAAAAAAATAGAAATTCACTTAAAAAAACAGGTTAGAGGGATGTTATAGTTAGGAAATAGAATTTAAAAATCCTTAGAATTCACTGAGAAAAACAAAGATTACAGGGATGTTACAGTTAAGTTCAGATTTCCCTCATACAAAAGCAGTGAAATTCAGCAGTTATAGTTACCTGATCAAACTATAACTCACGCCCCTGCAATGAACTTCTTATAAAAAGGGAGGGGGCATTCCCAGGGCCCAGACATTCCTCTTTTCTTTTTTTTAAAGAGAGGGGGCCATTTTTGGCCTAGGACCCCATCCCCTGGGCATGGCCAGATGGTTGGGGACCACGAGGGGAGCATGAAGGCCCCTGCTGGAGCCGGCATGGCTCTTTACCACCAGGGAGCTGAGACATGCAGCTCTCTGGTGGCGAAAAGCAAAGTGTTCCACTTTGAACAAGTGAGAGCAAAATGCTCTCAGTTGTTTAAAGTGGAGCACTTGTTTGATATGGGATGGCTGGAGCAGTGCTCCCGCCATCCCATAGCAAACTGCAATGTAACTGGGGTGGGTACCCCGGGACATTGCTGGAGCCGGCCCTGGGGGGTAGCGGTCCCTCGGGTCATTTACGGCTCCACTATGGGGGCTGTGTGGCCCTCCTCCAACAATAACAAGTAATCCCCGGGGAGGTGGTGGTTCATGCGGCTGTGTGGGGGGGCTCGATACCCCCACACTTTAATTTTTAATATAGCCCTAGGGAGGTGGACGTCCCCAGGGCTCTGTGGGGGGCTCTAACCCCCCACGCATCTTTTCAATTTAGCCCTGGGGAGGTGGCAGTCCCTGGGGCTGCGTGAGGCCGCATGGCCCATCCCGCATTTAACATAATTAGCCAAAGGGTGGTGGCGGTCCTGGGGCTGTGGGGGGCTGTGTGGCTCCCCGCATTTAATAAACATACCATAGGTGCCTGCGGGGACCCACTAGGGCCTCTGCATCTAAATTTAATGATTGCCCCCGGGACCTGGTCTACCCGGGGCTTAAAGAAAACGATGCACGTGAGGCAGCGCTTCTTTTTTATGAAATTTTCAGCCGTATTTGCAGATCCAATGCAAGTTTTTTTTTTTAAACAAATGCTTTTTTTGGCCCTGGGGTCCATGTGGGACCCACTGAGCAGGCCTAGGGGGTCAGGGTGTTTTTACCCTGTCCCCTTTTCTTATTTTGTAAACTTTTTCACCTTTTTCTTTATGACTCGGTTCAACTGAGTCACAAGATGGCTGCCAACACTTCCTGGTTTGAAGTGTTGGCAGCAAATCAGATCGCAGGCTCGAGATCAGGAGGGTTTGCGGATCCACTGTGGCCATATTTGTATATCTGAAAAATCTTTACATTTCTTAGGAACTACTGAACAGATTTACACCATTTAACAAGAAGAGTGCATTCTGGACCAAGAGCTACCTTTCTGCCAAATTTGGTGTAATTCCGTTCATCTGTTCGGGCTGTAGCTGCGTCATCTGTTTCCTATGGAACTTAACATGGAAAAAAAGCATTTTGGGACCCCCCTTTTTCTCGTCCCCTGCTTGACAAATTACCCCAATAGTTTCAACACAGCAGCTGACCTGACCACCCTATTAGTTTTGTAAATTTCACTAAGATTCATCGAACGACGCAAAAGACATTGGCAAGTCCAAAAATGCTTTTCCTATAGAAACTAGGTCCTAACTATAACTACCTATTGGCAACCGCCAGTAGGTATATAGCGTACAGCCAACAAGAGAAACAACTTAGAAAGATCATTTATGAAAACTGGCCCATTATTAAAACAGATCTTACTATGTCTCAAATGGTCCCTGAATTACCCAATATTACCTTTAGACGTGCTCCCTCAATGAGGGATGCACTGGTTAGATCTAGTGCAGAGGTTATAAAGACATCTAATTGGCTGTCTAAGAAGATGGGTATCTTTAAGTGTAGCTGTTGTAGAGCTTGCAAACTTGGTAAAAACACAAGGGAGTTAACTACAGCCTTTGATCCAAACTCAATGAAGATTACCAAAATGCTAACATGTCATACTGAATTTACGGTTTACGTTTTAGAATGTAGCTGCAAATTGAGATATGTGGGAAGTACCAAATTGCAAGCTTTTAATCGCATTTTGCAGCATATGAGAGCTATAGTGAACTCGGATCCCAGTTACCCAGTAGCTAGACATTTTAAACATGTGCATAAAAACACCCTAAAAGAACTTAGTTACTATGTCATTGACACAGTACCTAAATCAATTAGAGGGGGTAACAGAGAAAAGAAGCTTAGACAACTAGAGTCACATTACATACTATATCTCGATACCAAAATGGCCAAGGGTTTAAACAATGGAGAGGAACTGTATAATTTTTTATAACTACCTTTTGTGTGAATAACCTGAACTGTAAATGAATTCAACCACTTTTTTAGATACTCCTTGTTTTATTCGACGGTCCCTTTTTTCCGGTTTTTAGACGTGGTTTTATCATGGGTTCTTAACTGGAGCTTCCGGTCTTTTTACCTTTGATTCAGCCGGTCTATTTTGGGGTTGATTTTAAAGTGGTATTTTCTTATTTATTGTTGTAGTACCTATGACTTATGTTTGGGTATCCTTTTGAGTTTGAACATATACTCTATGGGTTTTCCAAGTGAACACTTTGTATTTTAGCACTTGCTATTCATTTGGGGAACCTGAGATCGATGGAAGGTTAGAGAAAACATTTTTCTGCTCAAAACCCACAGGGGGATTATGATAGGAAATGTACTGTATTTACACATAAACACCTGAATATGTTACAACACCATTTAGGCTTCTCAAATTGAATATTATTATATCATTTTTTAATAGTTATGCCGTTTTAAATAACTGGTGAATATTATTATGATTAATTGCACTTGCACTTTATTTCACATATTTATTTATTTATTTATTTATATTTGCAAATTTGCACATAGCGAAATGTGAATTGAAACATTTTGTATATGGAGAGATGTAGAAATGTTTCTTCTATCTCTATAACAGAGACTTTGTGCATTTAAATCTTTTTTCACTGTTTTCACCAGTACATAATGCGGATTGGCCCTAAGCATGTCATGTGATCAAGACAGTGTTTCACTGTCGAAACGCGTAATGCTGAAATGCTGAATATGCTGCTAAATTGATTGCAATAAACTACACTTAAAGATCTTCAACAACACGCTTGGAGGGATCCCAGGCAGAACAGGATTTTGATACTTCATATATATATATATATTCACTGAAAAAACCATAGGTTTCAGGGGTGTTATAGTTAGCTGGACTTTTCACTTGTACAAAACCATTGAAATTCCCCCGTTATAGTTAGTTCAGCTAACTATAACTCGCGCGCCCGCAATGCACTGCTGATGACGTCACATATTACATCACTCATGACATGGTCAGTGACATCACTCATGACATCACTGATGACATCTCAAATGACATCACTGATGACATCATCCAGTGAATGTGTGTTATTCTGAAAATTAAATATGTTTTATATATGTATATCTCAAGGTCGATGGAAGAATAAATGGGTATATAAGTGTCTAAATGGATGATTTGTTTTTGAAAAATTGATTGTGTAACTGACTGATTAAGTGTATCATAGTGAATACATGGCTTAGTGAGTAATGTTTAAATATGTAAATATCTGTATCAGTCTCTCACTTTGTGTATAAGTGGCTGCATGGGTTGGTGAGTAGCTACATGGGTGTCTATATAGGTTATTAGTTGGTTTTTTGAGTATCAGTCTGAGTGTCTGCATGGTTCGGTGGGGGTATTACGTAGTGCATAGGTGCATGAATGAGTGACTCACTGTTTGTATGTGTTGAACACAGTATGTGTGCAGGACTGTATGGGTGGATGAGTGTGTGTATGGGTGTGTTAGTGAGTGAATGACTGTCTCAATAGTGTCTTTATGAGTAACTACATATGTTTTAAACTAGTATATGTGACTATTGGTGTATATATGTGAGTATATGTGAGAGTGAGAGATTGAAAGAGTTCCTGTATGAATAAGTATGTGTTTCTATAAGTGATTGTTTAAAAGACTAAGTATGTGTAAGTTTCCGTAGAAGTAAGTGTGGTGGTGTGTGTATAACTGTATATGCAAGTAAATGTATGTTTGATTCTTTATTAGCATGAGTGACTATGTGTGTGAGTAACTCTATGGATGAGTGGCATTGTGTAACAGGATGTATAGGTGTATGAGTACATATGATGAGTGAGTACATGTATGAGTGACTGTATTGGACTGTTGGTGAATGAGTGGATGTGTATGTGGATCTTAGAATTACTGAAGAGGTTGTTGTAACTGGTATTGGTATGTCCATTGTTTTGAAAATTTTAGTCTCTATTTTTGAATGTGTGTATCAAAGGTTATATTAGGGTGAGAGGAGGTCTGCCACTCTATCACAAGGATGATGTCATCAGTGATGTCATCAGTGATGTCATTTGAGATGTCATCAGTGATGTCATGAGTGATGTCACTGACCATGTCATGAGTGATGTAATATGTGACGTCATCAGCAGTGCATTGCGGGCGCGCGAGTTATAGTTAGCTGAACTAACTATAACGGGGGAATTTCAATGGTTTTGTACAAGTGAAAAGTCCAGCTAACTATAACACCCCTGAAACCTATGGTTTTTTCAGTGAATTTCTGAGGTTTTTTAAATGCTAATTCCTAACTATAACGTGCCTGAAACCTATGGTTTTTTCTGTTAATTTCAAAGGTTTTTTAAATGCTAATTTCTAACTATGCCTACAGAGATAGGACATGTGAAGAAAGAAGAAAAAATGCACAGAAAGAAACAAAAGAAGTGCAGAAAGAAGCAACAGAAGTCCTCAAATACGAAGATAAGTGCAGGAAGAAGGATAACGTGCAGAAAGAACAAAAAGAAGAGCAGAAAGAAGCCTTGTTGCAAAATCATCCTGTACCCTCAACTTTTTCAGACGGATACTGGTGGTAACTGAGTCTGACTAACCAGTCCTAGAGCCAGTGCTATGTTAAAAGACACTTAGAATACAGTGAAAACACCTACATACACTAGGGAAAATTATGCGTTGGGGTCCCCCTGTGATTAGCCTTACCTCCTCTATAAGCCCCTAGTATATAATAGGGCATGGGGATTAAAACTACCTCTTAAAACAGGCCACAGGGCGTTTTTGCACACGTTAACTCAGGCCCCGTCCCCTCCTTTCACCATTGTGTAAACACGCCCTGTGTCCGTTTTTAGTTGGGAGATTAAGTTCATTTGAGTCCTGAGGGTCCCTAGGGTCCAACTAGCCCACTAGGTACCTCCAGTAAGTGCCACAGAGCTGCGTTGCAGAGAGGTGTAAAAAGTGGCACGGCCTGGACCACCTCTCTGCAATGCAGCTCAGTGGCGCTTACTGGAAGCACTTGGTGGGCTAGTTAGCCCCCAGGGGCCCTCAGTATTGAAGGGAAATTATATCCCCAATTTAAAACGTGCCATGGTGCGTGTTTGCACACGTCACCTCAGGCCCCGTCCCCTCCCTTCACCACTGTGTAAACGCGCCCTGTGGCTGTTCTAAGTTGAGAGATTAAGTCCCCTTGAATCCTAAGGGTCCCTAGGGTCACACTAGACCACTAGGTACCTCCAGTAAGCGCCACAGAGCTGCGTTGCAGAGAGGTGTAAAAAGGGGCTTGGCCTCAGAACACCTGTCTGCAGCGCAGCTCCCTGGCGCATACTGGAGATGCCTGTTGGGGGCGCGTTTGCAGAGTGCTGCATGGAGGGGGCATGGCCTCCGGCACGATGCCAGTCTTTTATTTATTTTATTTTTTTAAGAAGGGGGGCTGTGTGGTTCCCCTTCTTATTCTAATTTATTGGCCCTGATGACCCCATCCCCCAGGGCCTGTCTCCTAATTATATTTTTTTGACCCCAATCCCCAGGGCCGGCCACTGTTTTTTATTATTTTTAAAAAATATATATTTATAGACACACCTAGGACATGCTGGACAAACCGTACGTACCTATCACCATGACGATTTGCGTGATATTCATTAAAAGGCGACTATGCATGCAATTAATCCACGTGGAATGTATTTACACCACTAGTGAAGCTCTGACATGTCTGATGCTCTACCGTGCCTAATCCCGGTAGACACCCTTGTCGTTTATTTATACAAACATGGGTAGCTATTGACGGGCACATTTAATACACATGCACACCAAGCCATTCAAAGGGGATTCGACAAAAATTCGACCAAAACTATGCAAGAAACCCCCCTCACAGTTAATAAAACACACATCCACTGCCGGATGTGTAATACTTTTTATTTTACTCTCTGGAAAGGGGACGAACATCACTTGCGAGTCACAGCGCGCTCCTGACAGAGCCCAATGCTGTGTTACACCCACCATTGCCTGCCGAGTGCCACACACCTCTGTATTGTATTCCACTAGCTAGTGCATATGCTATGACACTCTCTAGCCCATGTGCACTGTAACACCACCCCGTGAAAATGTCATGCCACACTTGTCTTCGCACGGGTTATATTGCCCCATCTAACGTGCCTTCCTCGATGCCTATGTTATAACGCACAGTGCTATGCCATACATATTACAATTTGGGATCCATATCTTTGTCACAGTGCATATGCAACGTTACACTCCCCAGCACATATTTTATATTACAACTTTAGAGACTAGTTAGGTTACACAACACTGCCCTGTGCATATTACACTCCAAGGCGCATATCGCATAGCACGCGCTAGTGCCTGTGCTATCTCGCGCTCTCCAATGAATCTGTCATTGCGCACAATGTATTGCATATTATATTTCACGCCTGGTTCATCTTATATCACACTTTTTGGTGCATAGTTTATACCATACACTATATCTAGTTTTCATTTTCAATCGTGCTCTCAGGACTATGTTCTATATAACACTGTGTTCACCTACCCTTTTCACGGGCATTACATTTTGCGATAGGGGGTGGAGGGTCAGGGGGTGTTTTTGCCAAGTGAGCCCGGAGTCACAGTCACTAACGTCTTCTTCTTCCTGAATAAAAGTGAGATTATGCTGCATACTTGTTCATATTTTAAGTAGTTTGCACAGACAAAATGTTTTAAAAACAATAAAGTTTCTAATACCCGCCTTCTCTGAACAGTTAGCTTGCTGCCCCATCCCCCTCCTCCCTATCCTCTGTTGTGTGAATCCATGGACTAGCCTCCTCCCTCCTGCCATGCATGGTCTGATGTGCTGCCACTGCCCTCAATTTAGTATGATGTACCAGTCCACTCCTCCTGCCCTCCATTGCCCAATTCTATGCCCCATCATTGACCTCCTGCTTAAACTCTGTGCTTAGCTTGCTGCCCCTATTCTCCTTCCCCCTGCCCTCCGATGTCTTTGTGCATGCCCCTGCTCCATCCTTTTTGCCCACCATGTCCCATGGACCTGCCACTCCTATCTACTCTGAGTGTTCTGTTGAGCTGCCACTCCCCTCCCACCTGCCTAGCATTGTCAGATGACTGTAACCTGTCCCTGCCACCTCCACCCTGCCTGTCCACATGCCATGCCTCTATCCTCTTCCTCCTGTCCTACATGGTCCATTGTACTGCCACACCCTTCTGCCCTCCCTGGTCTGTTGTGCTGCAACTGCTCCTCCTGCCTGCCCCGTGTGGTCTGTTGTGAGGCCCCTTCCCCTGAACTTTCTTGTCTGTGCACAGGTCCTGACCCTCCCTTCTATCCTCCATCGTCCTTTGTGCATGCCCCTGCACCCTCCTTCTTGCCCATCATAGCCATTGTGCTGCCACTAACCCTCCCACTTGCCATGCATGGTCTTCTGTGCTGCCATGGCCCCTCCCACCTTCCCTGTGTGGTCAGTTAGCTGCCCCTGACCCCCTCCCACCTTCCCTCCATGGTCTGTGTGTATGCCATCACAGTCTCACTGTTTCTCTTCATGTTGTGTCTTGCTTCTAGTGCCCATCCTGCCTGACCTCCATGGCCATCTTGCTGCTCCTGCCCTGCCCCCTTGCCCCCAGCCCTCTGTTTACATGTGCAGACCCCTACTCCCTCCCTCCTGGCTTGTCTGTTCCATTGTAATGCCCCTGATCCGTCCCTCCTGCCCTTTATGGTCTGTTATGCTGCAGCCTTCTCTCCTGTCTGTCCATTATGGTCAGCTAGCTACCATTGCCTCTTGCCCCTCTGTTCTCTGTTGTCCATGTGCATGGTCCTGTCCCCTCCCTCTTGCTTTCTATGGATTGTTGTGCTGCACTACCGTCCTGCATGCCCTGTGTGGTGTATTGTGCTGCTGCAAACCCTGATGCCTGCCCTGCAGGGTCAGTTTGGTGCACCTCTCCATGTCTCTCCTGTCCTCTGTTATCCAAGTCCATGTCCCTATCCCATTTCCTTCCATGATCCAATGTACCATACTTGCGAACATTTTGAACTTGGTAAGAGGGAGATTTTGAAAAAAAACTGGGGTATTGATTTTCCCCTTTGAGTTACATTGAAAAAGAGGATATTGTAGACAGGAGACAGATCAAATAAAGCCCATTTGAGCTTAAAAACATTGGACGTTTCCTGGCTGAATCGGGTCTGTTGGCATGTATGGTTGTACTACCATTGCCTCTTCCTTCTGCCCACAATGGTCTATTACATTGCCACCGCCTTGAAGGAGGGTAGATTTTGTATCACAGGGGGCCCCTGGCCCGTTCTGTCCACACCTGAAGTATGAGACCCTTGTCCTTGCCCTGCCAGCCGCATTTGTAGGCCGTATCAAATTGACCAGCGGGTCCTGTGTTGCTATATAATTATCCTGAGACATCCTTACCACTCAGCCAGCATAAAACCCCTGTGTAGGCCCTTCTGTTCAATATGTAGGCCTCTTTGTTAAATTGACCATAGCTCTGCAATTTTAGTGTATAGCAGTCTGAAGGCAGGTCTGCGAGGCCTTCTGCTCCAAACTAGTAGCCCCCACCCTACCCGAGTGCTCCGTGCTCGGTATCAAAGTTCAACATCCCCCTGAAGCTGTCGACATACAGTAGGCTGCATCCTGGACTGGTACTTGCTTCCTGGGCAGGTTTCCCGCTTTTAAGGAAGTGGCAACCGCAGAGCGTCAAGTTAGGAGAACTGAGGAGATTTTATACATGAATATATTGAATTCCTGTACAATACCCATTATTTTCTGCTTGCTCTATGGAACTTACGATAAGCGATTGGCCTGAGAGACTGACCTTTTCACCCAGTCCATTGTCAGCATTAAGTGGGTAAATGACGAAATGTCTGGTAAAATCTGCAGACGAAGCTTTTGGGTAGCATACGTAGGTAGATGTAGCGTGCAAAGGAGCCCACAAAATGATATAAAAAGGGAGCACCCACAGATATCGACGGACAACCTCGCCGTCTGTATGTAGGTTAACAGGCTGTGCAGGTTTTCCCCAAGAACTGGGAGCTCTTGTCTTCCTTTGCTTAAAATGTCTTGCTCTGCTTTGCTTGAAGTATCTTATTCTATTTTACCTATATGAAATGTCATGTTATGTTTAACCATTGTTCTCTTTACTTTTGCATTTAAAAGATGTTGTATTGTAATTGCAGGAATGCTTGCTCTAAGAGTAAATGTGAGTGTCCCTAGGTAACATTTTCCTTGGTGTAACTTGTTTCTCATGATGCATTTATAGATGTGTTTTCTCTCTCTCTCTGTCAGTCCATTAATTGAGATACAGAGAATATCATGACAGCTGTATGATTATCTGGATTCTGTATTTTGTACTTTATGTCTCTATTCTGCGGTTTCTTTGAAGTTGCATCTTCTCATTAAACTGCCATTGTATTCTGCCTCCAATTCCATGTCTCATATGTCTGTTTTCTTCATTTTTGGAGCAAGCGTTCCTAGGCACCCCGGCTCAAATTAAGGTGCCCCTTTTGTCCCTGACTCACTCTCCTGCTCAGTTCTGTGGTGGCTCCCGGGGCTCTGGGGACCGCCCCTAGCTTCCTTGACCCGTAATAGATCTTCCCTCCAACAGCCTCTCTTGCAAGTCCTGTATTGTTGGTTTGTTGCCCCTGCCCCCCTTTCCACTGCCCTCCATAGTCTGTTGTGCTTCCACGGCCCTTCCTGCCTGCTCAGTGTGGTTAAATTGTTGCCTTTGCACCCTCCTACCTGCCTTCAATTTTCAGAGTCCGTGCCCCTGGCCTCTGCCTCTCAACAGTATCCTAATGAACAACTAGATTGCTAACATTCTATATTTATTACAAAAGTGTGGAACGCCTGACATCATCTTGATGTAATCAAAACTGTAATACCTAGAGCATTCCTTTAGAAATTACATATATGAGAGGGTCTTATTGGCATCAAAATTATGGTTAGTGCTCTAAAAGACTAAAATAAGGACATATTTTCTGAGTTTTCTAATAGCGACAAAGCACTTTTAAATTATTTGTTATCTTTATGTTTTTTTATCTAGTTGACAACTTGATTAAATGTTGCACTTAGGGGAGAGGATGTGGTGTTACTTCCAGAACTGCAGACTTTGCAACTGGGGAACCAGGTTGAAGTTTCTGCTTCAGCTCGACATTCTGTGATTCTGGTCAAATCACTTAGTCTCCCCATGTCTACAACCAAAATGAATTTGTTCTTGTGTGATGTAACCAATGCTCATGTAAAGCACTCCAATACCTGACATGTCTGCACTATATAACACTGCAAAAACACAAAATAATAAGTGTTTTGCACACTTCTGTCATTGGGCTATATTTGGGCTATATCTGGGTGATTTTGGGCTACATTTGGGCTCTTTTGTCTCCGGTGGCCATCTTGGGAGATTTATTTGTTATGAAGTTTCCTAATTTCCTCATGTACTGCAGTCTCCTCAGTCGGAAATGCTTTCAGTTTTTTACTTTGATTCCATCATGAAGGTATTCAGATATGTCACACATTTGCCATGAATTCTGAATGTTAGCACTCTAGTTGCTCATTAGATCACTGTAGTAAAACTACTGTTCACCATGGAAGTCTGCTCCTGGTATTAAAAGTGCATGTTTCAGTCTGCATGTCAGAATTTTTTAATGAAATAGAAGAGGATTTGAGAAGTCACTCAAAATGTGCCCTCATTTTCTTTCTTCAGCATTAATCATAATTTCTATGGCAAAATGAACCCCCTCATTGTGTTCCTTTTTAAATTAAATGTTTTAAGTGTTACCAGTTTATTCCAATCAAGATGGCTTCAGGTGTGCCATACTTTTGTCATAATGAAGACAGTAAGTGCTCTAGTTGTTTTTAAGAACATTCTTGGACATTCTGTCATTGGGCTATACTTGGGCTACATCTGGGTGATATTTGGGCTACATTTGGGCTCTTTTGTCTCTGGTGGCCATCTTGGGAGACTTATTTGTTATGAAGTTTCCTAATTTCCTCATTTACGGCAGTCTCCTCAGTAGGAAATACTTTCAGTTTTTTACTTTGATTCCATCAAGAAGGCATTCAAATGTGTCACACATTTGCCATAAAATCAGAATGTTAGCACTCTTTTTGCTCATTAGATCACTGTAGTAAAGCTACTGCTCAGCAGGGAAAACTGCTGCTGGTATTGAAAGTGCATGTTTCAGTCTGCATGCCAGGATTTGAGAAGTCACTCAAAATGTGCCCTAATTTTTCTTTCTGCAGCACTAATCATACTTTTTATGGAAAAATGAACCCCCTCATTTTGTTCCTTTTTAAATTAAATGTTTTAAGAGTTACCACTTTAATCCAAGCAAGATGGCTTCAGGTGTGCCATACATTTATCATAAGTAGGACGGTTAGCGCTCTAGTAGTTCTTTGGAACACTCTGGAAAGCTGCAGTAGAACACAAAGGAATCAACTGACAGTCTCTGCCCTTGTTGGATGTACATGTTTTACTGAGAATGTCAGACTTCATTCTCACATGACTGAGAAAGATAATGTGAATTTACAGAAAATAAGCTCTCAGTTTAGCTTATAGATCACCTTCCAAACCTCTGTGGTAAAAGCATGAGAAAATATTTTTCTCTCAATCATGATATCCCAGCAGAAGGCTTTTTCACATGGTGAAATCACCTTAGAACATACCACAATTCCTAAAATGAGTATGGTACCATCAACAAATGATTTATAATGTAACTAAAGTCTTAAAATCTTCTATTAACTGCAATGCTTTTTAATGAGGTGCTATCATGTATATTGGTCCCAAGATGGCTGCCAACACTTCTTGGATGAAGTGCTGACAGCCAATCAGATCTCAGGATGAGATGTGTGGTTAGGCTCCGCCCACATATATATATTGATTTAAATGCTATTTTCTCAGGAACTACTGAACAGATTTACACCAGACCTACAAAAGGCACTTCCTTGACCTGAGGACTACCTCTCTGCCAAATTTCAAGTAACTCTGTTCAGCCGTTCGGGCTGTAGCTGTGTCTAAAGGTCCTATGGAAAAATGCATGGGAAAAACGCGTTTTGGGACCCCCCTTTTTTCTCAGCCCCCGCTTGACGAATCCCCCCGAGACTTTCAGGGTAGGAGCGGAGCGTAGCGCCCCACCTATTTTGAAAATTTCGCGAGGATTCATCTACCGGCGCCAAAGTTATTCCAAATAGAATGTTGCGGATTTCCTATGGAAACAGGGTCCTAACTATAACTATCTACTGGCGACCGCCAGTAGATAATATATACATATACATATATGTATATATATATATATATATATATATTCACAGAAAAAACCATAGGTTTCAGGCACGTTATAGTTAGGAATTAGCATTTAAAAAACCTCAGAAATTCACTGAAAAAACCATAGGTTTCAGGGGTGTTATAGTTAGCTGGACTTTTCACTTGTACAAAACCATTGAAATTCCCCCGTTATAGTTAGTTCAGCTAACTATAACTCGGGCGCCCGCAATGCACTGCTGATGACGTCACATATTACATCACTCATGACATGGTCAGTGACATCACTCATGACATCACTGATGACATCTCAAATGACATCACTGATGACATCACTGATGACATCATCCAGTGAATGTGTGTTTTTCTGAAAATTAAATATGTTTTATATATGTATATCTCAAGGTCGATGGAAGAATAAATGGGTATATAAGTGTCTAAATGGATGATTTGTTTTTAAAAAATTGATTGTGTAACTGACTGATTAACCCCTTCCATGCTCATGACGGAACGGTTCCGTCATGAGCATCGGTTGAGCTGTGCTCATGACGGAACCGTTCCGTCATGACCACGCCCGCGCTCTGACTCTTCAGCACCGCGGGGGAATCCGCGCAGCGCTGAAGGGGTTAAGTGTATCGTAGTGAATACATGGCTTAGTGAGTAATGTTTAAATATGTAAATATCTGTATCAGTCTCTCACTTTGTGTATAAGTGGCTGCATGGGTTGGTGAGTAGCTACTTGGGTGTCTATATAGGTTATTAGTTGGTTTTTTGAGTATCAGTCTGAGTGTCTGCATGGTTCG